>NW_020664383.1:263715-276940 GCF_002925995.2 Terrapene triunguis
CACACAAATCACAAAACATTCAGGTTATACCCAGTTCCAAGAGACCACCCAGATCAATTGTCATCCTAGATCTCACACCAAAGACAATGCTGGTAGCCAATTCTACATGAAACTAGCTAAAGGTTTATAAGCTTGGTTAAACTTTTTAGCTGAAATCTGGGATGTTTGGTCTGAGGCAGGGAAAACTTTTTCCCCCTGAAAGTTTCATTAAAACAGGTGAGCACCTCAAGGAAGGTGATGGAAGTTCTTATTGGTCTGCTGAAAATTGGATTGTATTTGGCCAGAGGCACAGTTCCAAAGGCATAAATTATTTGTCATTATTTGCATTGTGGTAGCTTCTAGGAGTACTAGTCATGGACCAGGATTCTATTATGCTTGGTATTGTACAAACATAAAACAGAAAGATGGTCCCTCCTCCACAGAATTTGCAATCCAGAGGCTTGTCTAATATGGACTACAGGGTTGTGATTTCTAAAGCGCACAAACATTCCAGATTTCAGCCAAAAAGATTAACCTTGAGAATGTTAGAAAGAATTGGAATTAATCCTTTCTAATAGGAATACATAGGCAACCATAGCCAAAATCATTGCTAAGAGTTATTTCCTGGGATGTAAAAAATATGTATAAACTAGTTGTATTCCTGTGAAAGATTGTGTAGCCATATGATTAAAATAGTTTCTCATGCATGTTTGGACCAGCTTACCTGCATCCTTCCCATTCTACCATCCCCACTCAGACTTATTCTAACATTTCAAAGCTCTGATCAGATCAAAACAGCCACCATTTGTAGCACATTAGTTGGTGTGTGTAGCCCCTGCTGCTGTGCACTAAAGAATCATAGAATCATAGAATATCAGGGTTGGAAGGGACCTCAGGAGGTCATCTAGTCCAACCCCCTGCTCAAAGCAGGACCAATTCCCAACTAAATCATCCCAGCCAGGGCTTTGTCAAGCCGGGCCTTAAAAACCTCCAAGGAAGGAGACTCCACCACCTCCCTAGGTAACGCATTCCAGTGCTTCACCACCCTCCTAGTGAAATAGTGTTTCCTAATATCCAACCTAGACCTCCCCCATTGCAACTTGAGACCATTGCTCCTTGTTCTGTCATCTGCCACCATTGAGAACAGCCGGGTTCCATCCTCTTTGGAACCCCCCTTCAGGTAGTTGAAGGCTGCTATCAAATCCCCCCTCATTCTTCTCTTCTGGAGACTAAACAATCCCAGTTCCCTCAGCCTCTCCTCATAAGTCATGCGCTCCAGACCCCTAATCATTTTTGTTGCCCTCCGCTGGACTCTTTCCAATTTTTCCACATCCTTCTTGTAGTGTGGGGCCCAAAACTGGACACAGTACTCCAGATGAGGCCTCACCAATGTCGAATAAAGGGGAACGATCACGTCCCTCGATCTGCTGGCAATGCCCCTACTTATACAGCCCAAAATGCCATTAGCCTTCTTGGCAACAAGAGCACACTGTTGACTCATATCCAGCTTCTTGTCCACTGTGACCCCTAGGTCCAGTAGTGTTCTTTAATGGATACATAGTGTTCTTTAATGTAATCCCCTGTGAGACAGTGTTACTTTAAAGCTCACTAGGAAAGTTTTCGTGAGCACTGGCAGGTTCTATGTGGACCAATTAATGTGCTGCACATCAGTGTGCTTTAGTGCATTACCCCACTGTGTAGACAAGCCCTAAGTGTGTGCTTCAGGTAATGTCAGTTCCAATTAAGGGGATATTTCTCAAATTCACGTTAGGGAATAAAGGCCAGATCATGCCTTCAAGCCACGTGTTACACTGTATGGAAGGGTGAGGTAGATCAGCAGGAGCCCCTGGAGGCTTTTTGGATGACTAAACACCTCAAGAGCAGTAGAAAGTGGGCGTTTCAGACCTGTTTGAAAAGGTGCAGCACATGGCCACCACTTGACACTACTCTGCATGCTGGGCCGGCTTTGCTGGCTAATGCAGAAATAGGCAACTCCCTGCCCCTGTCCTGCTGTGTCCACCCCCATGCTCCTATGGGAAGGCTAGTACATCTGACTGTGCACCTGTGATCCTGACTGTGGCTAGCCCCTGCCTGTTGTCCCATCCCCTACAACCTACAGACATATGTACCTGAACAGAGCCAGCCACAATCTAGCCCTAGGGAGCCCATTTTGTGGTTGGTAGCACCTTGAATCAACACCTAAAAAAGCACTTAATAAATATGAAGTTTATATTTTGGTCGATGAACACACCGGTCATGTGTCTGAGAAGAATGGATCCTGGCCCTTCCCCCTGAGAGCTCTATTGCAGGCAGTGGAAGAATTTGAACTGATTTCTGCCACCCTGCCTGTGCTCAGAAATCCAAAGAAAGTCCTGGATAGGTGCCCACAGTCTCCCTGACAGCAGGACTTTGCTTTGTAGAATTAGCCATTTGAGTTAGCGTGATTCATGTAGTGCAGTCATAGGCTATCTGGCTTCCTATTTTAGGCACAAGATGGCAGCAGAGCACTTTCCAAGCTTTCTCAGTTTGACACATATATTGGAAAGCAGAGAAATTATTACAGAGATTCCGTATGTTTTAGTGGTTCCTGTCAAATCTATTACTTATCCCAACCCCTAAAAGGAGGACTGATAAATGCATTTATCAAACTACAAGAAGAAAATCAGCTGGAAGCCAATACAAAACCCTTTCATTACATTTCATCTTTAATGTACTGTGGCAGCAGTGCAGTAATTCAGGGGTACATCAAAACTGACTTATTGAATATGTAATTAAATGCAATTTTCAGATATGCAGCCTGAACTATCCTACTCATTTGTGCTTTTTTTTTCTTTTGAAAAATAAGGCATATTACATATTGTAAGGAGTTTTACTAAGAGAGGGTGAGCCTCAAAATATTTGGGTGTTCAGCATGAGTGTAAAAAACTGGGTGGAAATTTTGAGAATAGACTTTCTGCCAACATTTCTGGTGCTTTTGTGAGAATGGGCTTACTTGAGCTGTTTTCACTACTATTTCTAGTCCACATCAGATCCTGGAAGTACTGGCAAAAGGCACATTAATGGCAAAGTGAGTGGTAGAAGTAAGTTAAAGGCTTGATCCAAAGCCCACTGAAGACTTCCATTGACTTTAATGGACTTTTGGTCAGGCCTGAAGTGAATATTTTTAACCCCCCAAAAGTGTGGCTTTGAACTGAGTCAGGTTTTCTAAAGTGGTTTGGCCAGCCTGAATTTCACCTTAGGTCAGGCCAGTCTTTTATTCCAGTGGGCTTTTAAAATCAATGAGAGTTAAAGTGCTACAATTAAGAAGATTAAGCTGTTGGCAAACATATGTCTTCTAGCTCCCACTCATATTGCACATCATTCTCAGTGCTTTTGGAGAAAGCAGGCAGTCTTTGGTAGCCAAATCATTTCATCTGAATCCTGATTCTAATTTGTAGTCCTCAAGTTTGCATCAAACTGGCAAAGGAAATGTCCATCATATTTTAGTGACAGTAGATGGCAGTATTGCATTTCTCATGAAGTTCTCAAATTAAATTCAGTGAATGGAAAATATGTAGGAAAATACTACTCCGGAAAGTACAATCCAGTTACTAATGCATTCTGAGAAATACTGAACATTCATGTAATTAAAAATATTAAGTTTAAAGTGAA
Organism: Terrapene triunguis; assembly: GCF_002925995.2. Taxonomy (NCBI): domain Eukaryota; kingdom Metazoa; phylum Chordata; order Testudines; family Emydidae; genus Terrapene; species Terrapene triunguis. The sequence continues at coordinate 267,346 of NW_020664383.1, forward strand.
ATTATATGATGTATAGTTACACTTTCTGGTGGGAAATAATAATAATAATAAAAAAATCCCCAAAGCCTGACCTACTACTCATATGAGTGGTTCTTAGCATGAGAAATCCTTGTTCCTAGAGCAATTGCTCATATGTTTGTCATGGGTTGCAGGATACGGCCCATTGTATAACTTACTTTCTCATACTTTAAATCAATCATCTGGGACCACAGTGGCAAGGGGATTGCTATTAGCATACTAACCCTTTTGCCTGTAGGTCACGAGTTCAAATTCAGATCACTTCTGTAATAACTGAAAGTTGGCTGCTTTGTGCTCTATGTCAAATGAGTTTGGTGGTCGCAGTTCATTTGTTAGTGGATGGATATCTATCTCACTCAGGCAGAGCACTTAAGTGTGTGCTTAACTTTAAGCATGAGTACATTATTTCAATAGGACTACTCCTATGTTTAAATTTAGGCACATGCTGAAGTGCTTTTCTGGATCAGGGCTTAAAACAACCATCTCAACTTAGTAGTCACAGTAGAAAGGCCAAACACTATGTAAGTTTGATGAATAAATTACTCTCTTGGCCCTAGAGTTCATGCTGCCTCCATATCAGTGGTAGTATGAGTAAATGTCCATCAATAAACTGAGGAAGGGTCTCTAGAGATATTGGTTCAGCATTGCAACAAGGGGAGCTGGCCCTTGAAAAGGATCTGGACTTAGTCTCGCCTGTGCCAGGTTTATCCCATTTCCCAAGTGAAGGGAAGGAGAGACAGGGGTGTGGCAGTCATGTAACCAGTCACAGTTTATAAGGGCAGTCCGTTGTCAATCAGAGGAAGAACAGCAGAGGTGGGATGAGCTCTTTAGTAAGAGAACTGGATTACAGTTAGGAAAGGGGCTACTGAAGAGGCTCTGGGGATAGAAGACAGGGAAGAGAGGGTGCTTAAGGAGTGACAGCCCAATGATAGTGGAGACCCGTGCTTGAGGGCGTGTGTGGGTCCCCCCTAGGCTGCCACCTTGGAAGGCAGTGCAGTCCTTCCTCCTGGCAAAGGGAGGAGTTGCCAATAGGTTGATTAGAGCCCAGGAGGGTGGGAAGCAGAGCCCAGTGGAAGGGATAAAGGCAGACTCTCAATGAAAGGGTGGTGCTCTGGAAGAGTCTGGGGAGAAGGTAACTTACATGTGTTGCGGTTAGACTTTATTTTGACTCTCTGGAATGGGTGAACTCTGTGACTTAGTCCTCCAACTAAGTTACCGCAGGGCTACTGATGTCTCCTGCACTGGAGTACCATGGAGGACTATCAGCCTGGGTGATGACATTGGGAGATGTGGTAATTGACGCAGTTTATGGGCCAGATGCTGGATGGGTAAGTTCCTACCACTAGCATCTTTCACAAGAACCTGAATTTCTTTAAGTACTTCATTAAAGGAAAATTTGAAAGAAGTGTATTGTACCTCACCACAAATGTTCTTGATAAAGGATGGAATGAAAATTTGCTGCTCTAAAATCTTGAAAGTCATTAGTTTGAGGATGCAATGCCTCCATATGAACTGTAATATGCCATTATTGCAGCTGAAACACAGGTAAACACAAGCTCCAGATCTCATCACCACTGTATGGGTACCTATTAATAAAGTAGTCCAGGGATTGGCAACCTTTGGCATGCGGCCCGCCAGGGTAAGCACCCTGGCGGGCTGGGCCGGTTTGTTTACTTGCCGCGTCCGCAGGTTTGGCTGATCGTGGCTCCCACTGGCTGCAGTTCACTGCTCCAGGCCAATGGAGTACAGTTAGGAAAGGGGCTACTGAAGAGGCTCTGGGAATAGAAGACAGGGAAGAGAGGGTGCTTAAGGATTCACAGCCCAATGATAGTGGAGACCGGTGCTTGAGGGTGTGTGTTCGCCGCTCCAGGCCAATGGGAGCTGCTGGAAGCGGTGGCCAGCACATCCCTTGGCCCGCGCTGCTTCCCGCAGCCCCCATTGGCCTGGAGCAGCGAACGGCGGCCAGTGGGAGCCGCGATAGGCGAAACCTGCGGCCGCGGCAAGTAAACAAACCGGCCCGGCCCGCCAGGGTACTTACCTTGGCGGGCCGCATACCAAAGATTGCCAATCCCTGAAGTAGTCTACTGGGACTGCCTATACGAGTAAGGATTGCTCACTTGAGCAGGAGTTTGCAGAATCAGGCATCAAAACATAAAATGTATTCTAGAGTTCAGCTATTTAATGTATATGTCGTACATGACAAAACTAGTATATTCAACAGATATCGTGAGGTACATCTGTTGTAATTAAGTTCAGACTCATCCTGTGCCTTGCGAATGGACTGCTGTTTTATAAGTTATTGTACAATGTGAGTTAGCATATTAAGATCTACTAGAGTTGTAGCCTGACTGGTATTTTGTTAACTTTTGGGATAAATGTCTTCATCTCATGTTTAATGTTGAACTTAATGGCATATGTTACTTCACCCATCTATTTTAATTTCATTCCTTTTACCTGCTATGACTATGCTTGGAGTATAGAAGGCAATACAACAATAAATATCACCCATGTACCACACACAATCCTTTTGGAACAGTCTAGTCTCCAGCAGCATCATATCAGCATAATTAGAGCTGGTCATACATTATCCCCCATGGGATATTTTGACTCTTCATCAAACCCCTTCCTCAAAATATTCAGCTGAAAACTCTCAGTTTGGACATTTTTGATGGAAACAAATCATTTTGACATTCCTGAATCAGAATGTGTTGGTTTGTGGAACTGAATTTAAATATTTCATTTTGGCTTGGTTTGATGTGATGTGAAACTGCACTGTAGTTTTACCATAGGAATTTCAGTTCAGCTTTCCCATACCCCTATTCTCTGTGGGCTTTGTTTCTTGGCCAGACTACATCTCCCACAATGCAATATGGTCTCCCTATTACTGAACTGCTGTAGTGCATCATGGGAGTCACAAACTAAATTTCCATGAGATGCCACAAATTTCTGAACTGAACTTTTTTGGCTGATAACTTTTCTTTTTTCTTTTTGTTTTGTTTTGACAAAATGGAAACGTTTGACCAGTCCTAATAATGCCATCACCTTCTAACACCTTATATAACCCACAGACAGAATGGAAACTTACGGTGCATCACTCTTGTATCTCAGCATCTGTTTACTTTAAATGATTTTAATGTCAATAATAAAATATTCCCATGGGGAAAAAATTGTCTTTGTCTTAAGTTTGCTCTATCATATTTTCTGTGAACACAGTGATACCAAAGAAAGGGTGAGTTAGGACAATATTCAGACCCCAGAGCCTCATCCATATGCCTTGGCAACCTAACAACGTAACACCCTACTCACTCCTTCATACAGACTTTATTTCACTTGTAACATCCAATTGCCTACAATGCACATACCCCTTCTTTTAACTCACAAAGTAGGGGGTGATGCAGCCAGACTGTGCTGACAAACCTAGTTGACACCTCCACAATGCTGGTGGAAATCTGGATCTGAACCTCCTGTGGTTCATCAAGCAAAAGAACTTAGCCAATGAATGTTTGGAGGTTTGTAAGAGATTTGGTGGCAGGAGCTGCAATTGCTGGTCAGAACCCGGGGTGAGGTAACTTGGAACTGGGGAGAAAAAATTGTAAGCCAATAAACTGGCTGGCTGCTTCTCACTCTGCACTTGCATATCATAGCCAGCACAGTAAAAGAATAGAAACCCCAGGGCTGTGGAGTGAGGAGGCATATGGGCTACTCACAAGATCTTTGTGCTGGCCAGCTGGTCTCCTTGCCTCCTTACCAACAGGAGAAGTCTGTATCAGGAGTGTGGGTGGTGAGTCAGGGAAGCAGGCTGGATGCAGGCTGCAACAGAAAAGGGGAGTACCTGGCAGAACTTGACAGTTTTGTCTGTTCCTCTTTTATGCCAAGTGAAGAGAATAACTATTTCATTTTAAAATTCCTGAAGTGGTCTATGTCTAAGATGTTATGATAGTGTATATGTAGTAAGTTGGGAGTCTGTGGGGAGAGTGGTGGTTTAGCTTGAGGAACCCAAAGATACTTAAGCCAAACAGGGCAAAGCTTCAAAAAAAGGAGCACTTAAAAATATTTCCCTTGCAGACACTCAAATCTCTCTCTCTAAAATTATTCTGCCCTCAGAAGAGGTTTTATACCAAATTTGGAAAATAAATTTAACTATTAAAATATGAATGATTCTGCTTTTAGTGCAAATCTCAATGCAACATCAACTATATAATTCCACAATATACCAAAGCAACTGTGGCTTATTTATGAATAGTGGTAAATTATAGGGTGTGATCACAATGAATCATTGAGTCTGAGGTGACACATTCTCATGAGGTATTATCTGTCTTGGAAGACTCATTGTTTGAAGGAAAAAATAAGTTTTCTTTTATGTGGAAATGAAATTTATTTGTCTGCTTTGAATATGAGAGAAGCAATTTGTTTTGAGCAGGCTTACTAAGAAATTCCTCTTGGAATTTACTCCACATGCCAGAAAAATGACCTGTCAAAGTACTTCTATAGTGATACTCCACACTATATTTAAACCCCTCCCCCCAATCTTTTTGAGAGAGGTGTCAGGGAAATCTTTCTTTTTTTCTTTTTTGAAATGGAAACAACCTTCTGATTTCATTGTGTTGGAAGGGGGTGTGGGAGGGAGCTGCCATTATTTTGTAAATAGCTGAAGGAGCTAGGATTGATTTGGAGATAAAAACTTGAACTCTTCCCTGAAATTTATCCTTCATCTGTGGTGTGGAAAAGTTTGATTGATGACCCTCTGAAAGAGCTGCAATGGACAAGTTCCTAATATGACCATTTTACTCTTCCTACATTGAAATCCAACCCTACTTACCTGTGGTGGCATATCTGTGGGGTGGGGAGATGGGGAGGGTTGCCAACTCTGACTGAAGCAATTCCGAGAGATTTCCCCCCCCAACATGATGTAATATCATTTTCTGAAAATATCCTATTGAAATCTTCCAGATTGCTTTCAATAGTCACCGGGAGATCAATGCAGATTCTGGAAGACTCCAGGCCAATCCTGGAGGATTGGCACCCCTAGAGGTGGGGTGGAAAATAAGTGACAGTAGGGGCCAGAGAGGAAATAGCAGGGAGTCTGTTCTTTCTCCCAGTCCATAAGGTACTCTGGGACATCTTGATTATGAGAGATGCCTACCTAAGCAATGCAGTGAATACTATCAGCTCAGTGTCTTTGTAAACAAACACAGCAGCCGTTGCATGCTTGCCCGTAACAATAGATGTTAGTAGCTGTCCGACTCAGAGAGGAGCCATTGAACAGGGTTTATAATGGATGTACCTCCATAAAGGGTTCAGAGTTTTGGTATTGAATCAGCCTTCAACTGTTTGGAGACTTATCCAGAACTTTGAGTGTCCACCAAGACTGCAGACCCTGCACCTCCACCTGTAGTTTTATCTTTGGAAGTGGAGGAGAGAGTACCTGGAAGCCTTCTTCCCCGCTCCCCCTTGCCCTTAATTCCCCACTTTAGCTGCATGATCAGCATTAAATCAATGTAACTATAAAATCTCTTGGTAGGGCTCCACTATTTTAATCTTGCAAAAGCCCCCCCATTTCTCCCCACCCCTTCTCTGTTAAACATGCTCATAAATTTCTAAAATACTTTTTCGGTTGACATATTCCATACTTTTTTCTTGTTTAAAGGTGATTTTTAGCTTTATTTTTTTTAAATTTGAACCAAGTTCTTCAATCATTTTTGAGTTATGGGTTCATGGAGATTCATAATTTAAAACAAAACAGTCTAACCATTCTTCCTAGAATGGGGGTAAAGTCAGTGGTGTCGTGGTTTTAAAAAATGGGTCACCTAAGCTCCATGTTCCCCCAGTGAGAAGTAGGTAAAGTTTATCTGCATTTACCCTTGACTAACTGCCTAAAATGAGAAACTTGACAGGACTCATCAACCTGGTCCAGCATCTCCAGCTATCTAAAGCTCTCTGCAAGCAGCTCTTATCCACTGCCCTGTGGCTGCTCCTGCTCCTGCAACTGCTCAACCTCTCCAAGCTTCTCCTCAGGTGTATTCTCCTTAGCAAGAGTGGCAGCTCAGTGGCAAGCCATTTCCCTGATTTGCAACACTGCAGCAGCAGCATCAAGGACTTCTCCATCCCTACCTTGCATCTACCATTGCTCCTCAGACTTGCTGCAGTGATCAGGCTTTCCCTGCCCCCTTCAACGGGCATTGCTGCTTGCTGGCTCCTAGTTTCTTGTGGGAGAGCTGGTATGGCTGATGGCCTTATTGCAGGAAGGGAAATATTTTTTCCCTCTAGATATTTTGACAGTCTTGATATCTTGATAATTTGGTTTGGTTGATTGAAAGTTTGCTTTGATACTTTTCTGGTTTTCACCAAAACACCTGACTTCTTGGCTTAAAAACCAAAATTTCCGTTTTTGATTTGAAGGAGTATTTTTTTCTCAAACGTGTGATGGCAAAGGCTCCAACTAACACCTCAATAGAATTTGACCAGTTGTAGATGGGCCTCCTTTCTGCTCTTCCAAATTATGTTTTCTAGCAAATGTGGGGCTGCGTGAGCAAGTATCCTAGTATAGAAATGAAGCCGTGGGCTGTTGTCCTTTAACCCTGACCACCTCACCTCATAGTTGCATTGCACAGATTCTGCATTTCCTGATGTTTTTGTGTTTAACTGTTAACATTTAAAGTTGCAGCTTCACTTAAATACCAATATAGCTAAAATAAGCTTATTTCTGCTAGGTCTGATATGAGTATTCTGACTTTAGAACCCACTGTACTAACGTCTTTCAAGTAACAGTGTCTCACAAATAGTGATATTTTTCATTCAATTGGCAAGTTCTGTCATATCTTCTTTACCTCTTTCTTCTAGAAAGTAACTAAACTTGGTCCTGAGCTGTGGATCTTGATTTTGAGACTTTCTTCCACTTCCCCTCTCCCAAATTCAGGGTGTTCAGAGCCCAAGTTCTAGTTCACAAGTCTGCACATTGCAGAATAAATTGGTGGTGTTTGGGTTTCCCTGTGTTCTTACACAGCCCATCTGCTGCACTTGTCCCTGTCATTGGACTTTTAAGAGGTGAATCAAGTTGCCAGCCTGTTGTTATGGATATTTGTTCCTGCAACTACATTGCAGAATATGACCTGCAGAAAGTGCAAGAGAAATCCAGCTGGCACAAGTTACTGTGAAATAAACTCAAAATTAAATGGGAGCAAGCACTGGGACTGTACTTTCCACACAGCTGTTTGTATACTGTAGCTGATCTTTCTGGATCACTGCCCGTTACATAAGCAAGCAGAGGCACCTTGAGCAAGTGTATGTAAAGCTGGATTTGGGAATACCAGAAGGGGGCAGTTATAATTTAGCAAAGAGTTAATTCTATCAAATACATTCTGGAAAAATAAACTCTGCGTGAAGCTGAGAAAACGCAGCTGTGCAGTGCTTTGGCACATACAGTGCAAGTTCGACCTAAAGCCAAGTCTGCCTTGTGTACATACTGTACATACTTAGAGAACATATAACACAATGTATGGAATGTTAGATTATCACTTCATTCAACTCTCTGGGCAGGCATTTCAATTTAAGTTCCCTGTAAACTGTACTTATATCAGGTCACAACCAGCAACAGGATGATACCTTGCTGGAGCCAATTGCCTTGCAAACTAAGAAAAAAGTCCAATATGAGTCAAAGCTGGGAGGAAGAAGGAATAACTTTAAACTCTTAATTGCATAATTATTCAGCAGAGAATTCAAGACTGATCTCTTCTGAACAGTGCAGCAGCATTCCTATGGGAAAAGGGCTTGGCAAAAAGTAACAGAGGAAGGTCAGCAGAGAACTTTGAGCTCTGTAAAATGAATTGCCACTGCTGTCTGCTTTGCTAACCCCACTCTTGCCTCAGTACAGAATAGCAGCCGGGGTGCAAACTATTTAGAACCTGAATTGTGAGTTTTAGTCTTGTAGTTATTTTAAATTTGGAAACAAAAGGACAAATTTTAATGATGCGGCTGTGCTAGACACAGAGACTGGTGGCAGCCCTGCAGTTTAGTCAGTTTCCTAACACACCTTGGTAGTAATATCCTGAGGGACAAGCCCATCCTTGGGCAGAGACCAATGAGCTAGTACAAGGTCATGAGACCCATCCCTTTTTCCATAGGCAGAGTTGGAGACTCTGCTCTCTGATATATAGCAATAGAGAGTTTTCTTGTGAGGTTGAGTTCTTCAGAGCTTTCAGCTGGGGAGCATGTGAGGCGGCTTAAGAGTCACTCACCTACCCCTCACAACTCCTAACATTGGCAGTGTGACAGCCACAAAGGGAAGACGTTCCACACAACAGCCACCTGTTGCTGGTTAAGACCAGCCTTCCCCTACAATTGATATGTGGGGATTGGACAGTAGAGCCTCCATGATTGACTCTAACTTACTACTATGAACTACAATATTTTTGGGACTCTCTGACTCCCTCATCGCCAGGCTGCTTCTCACCTCTCTTCTTTAGCCTCTTCTACAGGAGCTACTATAGTCCTAGGGTGAGAGAAGGCCCAGGATCAGTAAAGGCATAAGGGAGCTCTTTCTAGGAATATCTCACTCCTTTTGTGGGGCTCCTCAGTATAATGCATTGCAAACTACTGAAATTGTGGGCTATTGCTTTAAATGCTCAAGGTTTTTTTCCTGGTCCTGCTTGCAGACTAGAGTGGTCTGTAGGAAAGTGTGCAATCTGGGTCTAGTACAGTCACTTATCAGACAACCAGCCTAGAGTAAGGTGGGATGATTTGTGCCTCTGTGTTTTAGAGAGCAGCCTGCTTTGTGTCTGTCTTCTGGTTCTTTTGGTGAGGTCTTGATTCTAGGAAAGAAAGCAGAGATGCACTGCAGCCTTCCAGCAAGAGTATTCAACTTCTCTGTTGTGTGTTGTGAAACATAATACTCAGGACCTGCCTCTTACTGCATCATTCTGAGGTGGTGGGTTCCATGATTTGACTCCAAGACATTAGCCATCTCTAAGGAGAGTCTGCATACAAACTGTGTGGATATAAAACTTTAAATCAATATGCAAATATTTAAAACAAATAACCTGCTAGTAGACATGGTGTAGTTTAAAGAATCGAACAATTCTTTAGTAGAAATGTCAAGTGTATTGCATATCTAAACTGCATACTAGCTAAACAGATGGCAGATAGGGCTGGGTGAAAACTTTCCATCAAGTTTCATGAGAATTGTTTTTCTGATTAAATGACACTTTTCACAAAAAGTCTGTTTTTTGGAAACTTCTAGTATATTGTTAAAAAACACCAAGATACTTTGATTCTGAAACTTTGCTGCGTTGCTTCCTGTGAGTTACAGTTCCCGTGACTTATGCTCATTTCAACTCTGTGGGTGGGCTTCCTACTGAACTTCATCTCCCAGGATGCATTGTGGCCATGAGGCTGCTATGATACACCATCTTCCCTCAGAAGGCGGCACAGTTGGCACCATTTCAAAATCAAAATACTTACCTCTTTTGGCCAAAATATCTTGGATTTTGTTTTTAAATGTTTTCATTTTAATTGAAATTTTCCACAGGGTGGGAGATGTAAAATCCATTTTCTGACCAGATCTGATAAGATAAACTGGTAT
>NW_020664383.1:277340-315994 GCF_002925995.2 Terrapene triunguis
TCAGCAGGTAAATAAACTGGCCCGGCCCGCTAGGGTGCTTACCCTGGCGAGCCGCGTGCCAAACATTGCCGACCTCTGTTCTAAAGCCTAGTGAAGAGCAGGGAAAGCAGTCTTATTGTCATCTTGGGATCCTCAGGATAGAACAGCTGAGCAACTTCTCTGTGTTCCCTGCTTAGTCTGTGACTTGGGTTGGGACCAGTATACTGCCAGTCTGGCTAATAATTAAGGGATATATTCTTCCATTCCTTTTTTCACAAAACTTTCTTTAACAGTGGGGAATTCAGTGTGTCAACTTACGGCATGATACAGCCATGAGATTTTTTTGAACTACAGAGTGACTGGAGTCATTGTCGGTTACAAAAGCCAGCAGAGACTCCTTCATCAGCTGTATGTGAACTGGATTTGGGAGGATCAAAGTGGTAGTGACATAGCTGATAAAACTAAAATTACAATTACACCTTTTGGATGAAGTGATTTGGGATTTTTACATGCAAAATGTATAGTTTTGCATTTGAAGCATTAGTGAGAGCAGCACAAAACCTCATTACATTTAAAAGATTGATTTAAATATTTTCTTAAATTAGTTTAACTTCCTAAAATAATACCTATTCTGAGAAACATTTTTCTGACAGCAGCTGACAGGAGAACTCTCCTTTCATTGTGAGAAACTGTTATACACATGAAATAACTGCCATTCATAGGAATGTTTGAGTCAGTCTTTCAGAATTGATATACAAGCTGGTGGGTTTTTTATTTTGAAAGTGGTTTCTTTTAGGCTTAATTATCATTTCCAGGTTTCAGAAATATCCTCTAATGCAGCTTTTTAAAGAGCTCAACCCCTTTCCCACTTAGGACAATGGTAATGGATCAGCTGAAGCAGGATCAGCACCTATGAAGGCAAATGCAATCCAATATCATGACATACCAGCCATGGAAGATTCAAAATGGGGCAGTTTAAAATTAGTCTCTGAACATTGTTTTAAAAAACCAACACTTTAATAAATTATTGAACATGTTTCATTAGAGCAATCCAAGTACAAAACCAATGCCGTTCTAGCAAATGCAGAACAGGGGTCAAGTGTTTGCAATCTCTCAACAATGAGAAACCATTTCAATAAGCAAATTGTCCATCAGCTTCAGTTCATCATGGTTCTCTCCTATTGAGAACCTCCTGTGATACACCTATTATACTGCAAAGTCATAATCTCAAATTGAAACTGACTCAGTCTGACACAAGATGCTGGGAAAGGAAACTGAGCTTGACCAAATGTGTTTCACTTCTGTCAATAAATATTCACCTCAAACCATAAAGTTAACAAATCCAGGCTGTGCTGGATGAAGGAGTTGAAGTAAGTTTCAAAGCTGATGAGGACTCCCAGTGGCAAACACTTTTCCTCTATTGCCAGATGGTGCTATGATGGAAGTCAATACAGCGAATGAGAAAATGGGGTAGGTAGCAATGTAGTCCGAAATAAAGGCAAACGAACCACCATATAGCCTCTAACTGAAATGCACTTTTTCTTTGAAAAGTGGCCATTTTTTTCTAAAAGAGAGAGGCTTTGGGGGGTTTCTATATTTTATTTGAATAACTCCCTGTCTCCAATAAATTTGCCCTGTTTACAAGAAGACATTCACTTAAATAATGCAGCTCTGGGAACTGAGATGTGAAAGTCAAGCTGGTTTCTTTCATATCACCAATAATAAACATGGACAAAATTATGCCATAAATGACAGCTATAATCTCCAATGATACCCTCAGTTACTTCTGTGCCACCCTTAGCATTCCAAATAGGGTTGCATAGATGTTGATGGGCGGGCATAAAGTTCCTCATCCAAATGATTATTAGTAGCGGTGTGTGAGAAGGAAAGAAGACAGTTTGTCTCTCAGATCCCAGGTCAAATTTGCAGTTAAAAAATAACTTATAAACGGAGTCAATTTGATATGTAACTAGTACAACACAAATATGGTGCCTCCTGATAACTTGAGTCAGTAGAGTACAGGTGCATTTTAATGCATTTTTTAATTTTCATGTTTTCTTTTATGGTAACTTATTGCTTTCAAGTAAAATTGACAAAATTCTTCCCATCAGTGTTCATGTAGAAGATTGCTAAGGATAAATGGTGAAAATGGTGAGTCCATTACTCAGGAATTGCAGTAAACTTGCAATGGGGCATTCAAACTGTTTTTATCTTCCTATGGACATAGATAATGTGCAAACCGCAAATAAACTTTTTGAGAGGTATAAGTCAGAGGCACAGTCTCTCCCCAACCAAAACAATCTTCTGTCTTCTAGAAAGTGAAGTTTTCAGCCTTTCTGGCTATTAAATAGTTGAAGAAACCTAGGCTTACTTTTCATACCTGGCACAGCCTGACAATCCATAAATGAGAAATTAGTTGCTGCTTTTGAATCCTAAATGCCATACGTTCTGCCACGGTCCTCTAATTTCCTCCATCTCTTGCTTGCAGAAGACGTGAGAAGCAGCACTACTTTGCCTGGGAAACTTGTTGTTTTTCCAATGTTTTGTAAAGTCCACTCAACTGTCATAAGAATTAACTTTCTTATAAACCTTTATTATGATTTAGCTCCAATTTCAGTCCTGTTCTTGGATTCACAGTGTACACTAACTCACCAGCCAGAATGCCTTTCCCTGGAACATATTTTTCCAATTTCAGAGTAGTCTTTTTTTCCTACTACACATCTTAAAATATCAGTGGAATGGCTTATATGATAAGATGAAGAAATTGAGCTAGAACCTCAACTTTTCAGCAAACTTTTCTTCATTTTTATGAGGTTTTGTTGCAGAGCTAACACATTTTCCTTTTCTCATTCTAGGTTGCATGTTTTGTGATCCTAAGAGCTTCATAAGTCTAACTCATAGTGTAACAAGGACTGGCTGGAAATCAAGAATTCCGTTTCATGAAAAATTTCAAGGTTTAAGCATCTGGTTTCATTATATATCCTCATTAAATGAACCTTTGGAATTTTTGGTGAAAGATCAGGGACAGACCCCTGCTCCAATATAGCCAATAGACCAATGTTTAGGGAATTCACTTGGGATCCAGGTTCAAATCCCTGCCCTGAATCAAGCAAAGCAGGGACTCAAACCTGCATCTCAGCATCCCAAGTGAATGCCCTGACCACTTGGCTATTGGCTATTTTGGGGTTGTTTTTTGGTTTTGATCAGAAATTTCATTCTGGACCTGAAAAACCTTCCTGTTGAAAATGATACACCTCTGCAAAAGTTTTGGTTTTGACAAAACAATATTTTCTGATTTTAAAAAATGAAAAATTCCCAGCCTGCTCCAGTCATAATAAACAAATGATCAGATTGGTCTTGTTATAAACAAATGCTAGTGCTTCTGGGTTTCTAGAACCAGTGTGTAAAGTGTGAACTGTACATTCTAAGTCTCACGTGGAAGTGGCCCTAAAAGAATGACTTTTTCACAGTGCCACATGTATATCAGTGCTAGTCTCTTACACAAAAACAAATTCCAAGAGCTAACAAAAAAGAGCAGACAAATGGGTTCAGTCGCACAATACAGACCTAATTTTCCACTAGTGTGTATAAAGTCCATGTATTAACATGACATTGCATTTGCACATGAAAGCAGGATGAGGGTGTAACTCTCATGTGGGGCTACATATGTACCTTTCCTCTGGAGAAGCCTTCTCTGAGGAGCCTGTGTTTTCTATTTCTCCCAGAACAAACTTTTTTCCATGATTAAGATAATTGTGCAATGTTCTGTAGTCCTTAACTTGCATGCCAGAATAATAATGCTTTTCTGAAGTCTTTCTAGCCATGCGTATATTCCTTTTATTTTATGGTCTTCCGATCTCTCTGTGTCTGTAAAACTGCAGATCAAAACCATCTGCTAAACTGAAGTGGGCATCTGTGGCAATGTCTGGCTGAAACATTTTTGGAAAAGCTGAACTCTGACCTATGAGACAGGTGTATATAACTCCTGTCCATACGTTGGCATCCACTCTAAAACCTCTTCACCCTGCAAGCGTGGTTTAAAAGGGCATTAGTGAAAATGAGCATAAGGCCTCTATATGTTTAATGGGGCTATTAATCTCTGCCTGTGCTACAGTGTCTCACCATTTTGAGACAGGCGAAAACACAATGTGAAAAACAAGCTAATTATGATTAGTCTCTGGGATATTTGTACTTGCCAGTTGCAACCAATTTCAGTGCAGCTGACCAGGAGGAAAACAATCAGGTAAATATCCAATCATTTTAAATGAGACAAAGGTGTCTCACAAAGCAGTACTGGCCTGGATATCCATTGTCTCTACTTCATTAACATAGCACACCTGCTTGCTAGGCTGAAAGAGCATTTTGGGAAGTTGCAAATTTCCTGTTTTAAAAATCCCAAAATGAGTGTGTGACTCTCTGTAACGCAGGGGAACACCCTGCACCCCCGTGTTCATCCTTATAATATGATTGTGTGGTATCCAATGCAAAGTATGTCATGTTGGGTGTCTTTGGAAGTTTATGATGCACTGAGCGTTGTTGTTATAGTAATATTATAGGTTGTAATTTCATGTATATAGTTATGAGGCTTAAAACAAGCCTAGACAAAACTCTCCAGGAGCAGAGGGGCAGTTCACACTTCATCAGGGCACGTATGGGACAAACCCAGCCCAGCCTCACAGGAACAAAGGACACTGGCCTAGGCAGCAACAAAGGATCTGTTGGACTCTTGAGTGAGTCACCCCCTTTCTTTGGTCAGTTTGGGACTACGATGAGGTAATACTCACCTAACTCTGAAAGCGAGGGGGCAAAGCCAAGAGGGAAGAAAAAACATGATAAAAGGGAGAGACATTTGCTTCTGCCACCTCCATCTACAGACACCACCACCAAATGACTGAAGCGCTGATCAAAGGGGAGAGCCTGGCTGTGGTGCGTAGCATCTAAGATTGTAAGGGCACTGAAAGTGTTAAGATCAGCTTAGAATGCATTTTGCTTTTATTTCATTTGACCAAATCTGACTTCTTGTGCTTTGACTTATAATCACTTAAAATCTATCTTTTGTAGTTAATAAATTTGTTTGTTTATTCTACCTGAAGCAGTGCATTTGGTTTGAAGCGTGTTAGAGACTCCCTTTGGGATAACAAGCCTGGTACATATCAATTTCTTTGTTAAAATGACGAACTCATATAAGCTTGCAGCATCCAGCGGGCATAATTGGACACTGCAAGACGGAGGTTCCTAGGGTTGTGTCTGGGACCGGAGATATTGGCTAGTGTCATTCGCTTGCACAATCCAAGCAGCAGCTGGCCAAGAGTGCCCACTCACGTAGCTGGGAACAGCTTACATGCTAGAGGCTGTGCGTGAACGGCCCGGGAGTGGGGGTTCTCACAGCAGAGAAGGGTAAGGCTGGCTCTCAGAGTCGAGGATTGGAGTGACCTAGCAGATCATTGGTCCAGATAACACCAGGGGAACGTCACAGAGTGTCAAAAGAAATAACTTTTTTAGCACCTTTAATTTAGAAAGTCACCTGAATAACATAGTAGCTCCACTACTGGTCTCTAATTACCATTTTTTCTTTTTATATAAGTCTAGGATACTCAGCAATACAATACTGTATAAATTTATCTAAAATATGTTTGACATAGAAATATCTATTTGAAATATATTTTAGTCTCATTGGAGCCTATGGAACAGAAGTGATCTAACAGTAGCGTGGACTGGATGGATTCCTGTTCAAGATTAGATTAGCCACAGGCTTTTAACATATGAGATTATACTTTGAAGTTAGCCCTGTACTAACAATTAACTGATTATAAATATCTTTAATGGGCTTTATATGACAAGAGCATGAAACTTCCTGTCATTACAGATTAACTTTCTAGCATCCCCCTTCAATGACTACCTTAATGCTAAATAACATCAGTCAGTATCTCCCAGGTGAGTGCACTTGGCTTTTGGCTGTTCTTCACTTCCCGGTTGTCTCAAGAAATTCCATTTTGGACCCAAGAAACTTTCCAGACAAAACTTTAACTGAAACTTATACAAAACAGCATTTTTGACAGAAAAAAAGTTTCAGAAAAACTTTGACCAGCTATAATTATATTGTCATTCCTTACAAACGCATTCTGCAAATTTGAACAAACCAATGTTCTGATGAGGGTGGTAGCTTTCTTGTCTGTGTCTACTCCTAAGTCAACTACTTGTTTACCATGATTCCACTGACGTTTCCAGCAAGCTATTTTGAAATAAAACAGATTATGATAAAAAACTTCATATGGCTTAAGAGATGGCCAGTTATCAAGAAAGACAATGTAGTCCCACATAACTAATAGAATTGATCTTTTTTACTGTATGTGTCCACATATATGCAAACACATGGTGTGGGGAGGGGAATTGCTAAGGGAGGAAATCTTAGAAAGGCTCTCTTTGTAGAGTCTTTCTATTAACTACTGTGGTGGGGATAGAAGGAAGTGGCATTTGCCCCCATCTCTGAATGAGGAAGAAATTCCACGCAAGACAAATGGATTGGCTATCTATTGTTACTCTATATCAGCTCTGGGAATTCCTGAACTGTGGCCCCATAAAGCTTCTTGCCCTTGAAACTCATCCCCATCACACCATATAGTTTCACAGCACACATGGGGAACTTAACGAAATATGATCTGAGGCGGTAACTCAATGAGTGGAAAATGCAGATGCTACCTAGCCAACTAGCCACCTCCTCATTTGTGGGTTCCTGGGCAAAGGGAATGGCGATGCAGAAGATCGATGCGCGCATGACTTTCACTGGACTTGGATCATGGAGGGTGCCATCCTCTACAGCTTGGTGAGGTAACACCAGCTCTAGCAAGATGTAGAATTGAAGGAAAACTTTGTTATTTGGAGGAATAGGAAAGGGCAGGAATTGGAGTTCTGCATGATTTTATACTAGATATATCCATTAGTGTCTTTGCAGGATACACTTTTTCAGGAGGGCAACAGAAGATTTCAACAGCTTCCACCCCACCATCAACCTCAGCCTGGACCAATCTACACGGGAGGTCCACTTCCTAGACACCACGGTGCAAATAAGTGATGGTCATGTTAACACCACCCTATACCAAAAACCTACCCCGACCGCTATGCCTACGTTCATGCCTCCAGCTTCCATCCCGGACACACCACACGATCCATTGTCTATAGCCAAGCACTGAGATACAACCGTTTCTGCTCCAACCCCTCAGACAGAGACCAACACCTACAAAATCTTCACCAAGCATTCTCAAAACTACAATACCCGCACGAGGAAATAAGGAAACAGATCAACAGAGCCAGACGTGTACCCAGAAGCCTCCTACTGCAAGACAAGCCCAAGAAAGAAACCAACAGAACTCCACTGGCCATCACATACAGTCCCCAGCTAAAACCTCTCCAATGCGTCATCAGTGATCTACAACCCATCCTGGACAATGATCCCTCACTTTCACAGGCCTTGGGTGGCAGGCCAGTCCTCGCCCACAGACAACCCGCCAACCTGAAGTATATTCTCACCAGCAACTACACACCGCACCTTAGTAACTCTAACTCAGGAACCAATCCATGCAACAAACCTCGATGCCAACTCTGCCCACATATCTACACCAGCGACACCATCACAGGACCTAACCAGATCAGCCACACCATCACCGGTTCATCCACCTGCATGTCCACCAGTGTAATATACGCCATCATATGCCAGCAATGCCCCTCTGCTCTGTACATCGGCCAAACTGGACAGTCCCTACGTAAAAGGATAAATGGACACAAATCAGATATTAGGAATGGCAATATACAAAAACCTGTAGGAGAACACTTCAGTCTCCCTGGACACACAATAGCAGATTTAAAGGTAGCCATCCTGCAGCAAAAAAACTTCAGGACAAGACTTCAAAGAGAAACTGCTGAGCTTCAGTTCATCTGCAAATTTGACACCATCAGCTCAGGATTAAACAAAGACTGTGAATGGCTAGCCAACTACAAAAGCAGTTTCTCCTCCCTTGGTGTTCACACCTCAACTGCTAGAAGAGGGCCTCATCCTCCCGGATTGAACTAACCTCGTTATCTCTAGCCTGACTCACTCTTGCTTGCATATTTATACCTGCCTCTGGAAATTTCCACTACATGCATCCGACGAAGTGGGTATTCACCCACGAAAGCTCATGCTCCAATACGTCTGTTAGTCTATAAGGTGCCACAAGACTCTTTGCTGCTTTTACAATATGTTTGACCACTGAGTATCACTGACCCATCTTTCTTTAAAAATGAGACTGCAATGCAAACAATGGCTCTAACATCTCCAATTCTACACTTGGAGGCTAAATTAATTGAATGTTATTCTTTGCTATGAGTTGATCCAGACTAACACGGCTACCCCTCTGATACTAAACATATTGTATTTCACTAAAAGAACAGCCAGAGAGACAATTTTTAAATTCTTACAATTTAAAATATTTCCAAATGCTTTATTGCATTCAATCACATTTATTCAGATACAGACTAATGGATGATGTACCCTGGAAATGTTGTAATTAGAACTGTGTGAATTGTTTGTATTGGATCTTGATCCCATCTGAACTGCATCTGACTCCAGTTTGAATGTTTTGCAATCATGGGTCAAGGAGGTTTGTACAATGGGGAAGTTCACAAATACCACTAGAATATCTTTGGTGGCCTCATTACTTCAATCCCCATAAGCTTGTATCAGAGCTTAAAGCATTGTGGTCAAGGAATAAGTGTGGAAATCAGCCTAAATTCTGTACCTAGTTTTTTCAGACTTCTTGTATGACCTTCAGTAAGAACCTTGGTCTCTACTCCTGCAGAGGGGACCAATGCAGAGATTCCACCCAGTAGGAGCAGAAGCAGCCAAAGCAGGGACTGCTGCACCAGCGGTGGGTAAAATGGGGCCCATCTGAGCCACTGCCCCAGTACTCCCAGACCCAGAACTGTGCAGGTGAGACCCCAGTATGTAGGCACTAGGATCCAGATGATGCCTCCCTTCCCCCTTCCATGTGGCTTTGGGAGGCAAATTGCAGACAGCAGCCACCTGGAGACTACAACTGGTAGGGCAGAAGCAGCCAACTTAGGGACTTGCAGACATTGAGAGAACATTTTACAGTTTTGACTGGACTGTCTCTGCCCTATGTTGATTGCCTATTTGCTCCAACCCTCCTCCTTCCCCTCCCTGAGTCTGCTGACCTCAGTTTCACTCCACACCTGCCCCTCTTACACTCTTCTCCCCTGCCCTGTCCCCTTCCCTTTTCTTTCCATTTAGTTGATCCTTCCTAAGTAACCCACCCCCAAAATAAAAATAAATGTAAAAATTGTGGATGCAATGACATTTGCTGCCATCACATTCTTCACTCTTAAACCCTTTCTCCTACTCTGGGTTACAGGAACCATCTGCTACTCTGTTGGTATAGTGTCCTTAAGCACTAGCATGATAAATATGAATAACTAATCATATTCACTTTCCTTGGTTGTGAAAGGGGAGATAACACTAAATACATAAAAGGGCATTGCAGGGCTGAGTTTATAAGGTTGTAGAACACTTTGACATCCTTTGACAATACTAAAAAAATTGACCTTATTACATGAATAAGGGTGTCAGCTTGCAAAGCCTTACTTACATGAGCAGAGTTTAATCATACTAATCACACTGACAATAGTGGGATTTCTCAGGTGAGCTCCCACAAGTAAAGATTTACAGACATTTCATGTTTATGCTTCAATTTTTTAAGCTGCACAGACAGACTTTGAGAATGTAACTTGATTAGTGATGACACCTATATCTAATCTATATATATCTCAAAAGTGCATTCAGAAATCCCTTTATTTAAATACAACATAACAGTATTATGGATAATGTACATTTGAAATGCTATGTATGTTATGGAAGACTTTGTCCAAGGAATTGGTGTGTTTAAGGATAAACTCATGCTTAGATACCTTGCTGAATTAAGGTCTTAGTCCCTACTCTATTTCTATTCTGTATTAGTTACATCAGGCAATGTAGAGATTCAGTCAGTTGGGAATCAACATTTTTCCTTAACTTGCTGTTATCAGGAACTGCGTAAGCTTGTTGAGTCTACAACTAGCTCCAAACTCAAGCTATGCATTCATTATAAAGTTAAAAACTCATTTTGCTTGAAATGAAGTTTTATCCACAAAAGGCAATTCAAAGATAACACTTTATCAACCCTAAATCTGCTCCTCCGGTTTGGCTGCTCCTAGGGTTCCTTCCAGCATAACTTGTCTGCGTCAGTGTCAGCATTAATTAATTCTGAGATGTCTGCAGGATTCCAATGCCTACCCTCACCGTGTGGCAGAGTCTCCTTCCACCCTCTTAGATTGTTTTCTGACAGTGCACCCAGCCACGTGTTTTAGACACCAATACTCTCACCCTTTGAAAAATGAATCATTCGTCAACAGCAAGAAGCTTCTAGGTAGCAACTTCGCTTAGGCTATAGAGACTATGAAGAAAAAATGTTTTACTTTGTGGCAATCTAACACCTTTGTAAATGGTTGTATCTCAAAAGGCCCATCTACCCATTTAGCTCTTGATGTAATGGACTGAATGATGTACTGCTGGAGGGATAAGCACCATGATCTGGGCTAAGGGAGAATTCAATAAGAACGTAGTAGGTGTCACTCTATTAGTTTGCTCTTCAGAGTAAAAGGTTATGTTGGCTTGCTTCAGCGGGGAGTGACAACTTTCTCCCAATGCTTTTCTCCAGTCTGCTCTACGCCTTGTATCATGGAATGCTACCAAATGTAAACTCAGCAGTATGCTCCCTTCATGGTGTTCCAGTGCAGGCAAGCCTCCTGAAAAGGGAGGCATACTGTAACTTTTCTGAAGCCTGGCACTATATACAATGGTGGCTGTTTGTGTTTGAAGCAAATCCCACAGTTCTGAAAATGGGGCTTTCAGTATCCTTGTGTGCTACTTAATCCCATACAAATCACACTCAGCCTTTTCTGAACATTCAACAGTCTGCATCTGTGGTCTTGGCTGGTGAGTATGCATACTCTAAAACTGTTTGTGTCTCATGTTTTTATTTTTGTCGGCTGAGAGCTCAGGATAAACCATTTTGGAAATAGGGTCTTGTGCATATATATCCCGTACTGGCTGTACTTCAGATAAACCCTTGCTGACTTGCTTGCATACTGTTTACCTGCTAAAAACAGGCTGAGTATTTTGAATACGCCTTCCCAAAGAACCACAAGTATTATATAAATGAAAAGGGAAAAATCCATTTTAATTGAGTCTTTGTGAAGAAAGTGAAGAATCAGTTTGATATTAACATTTAAGAAGGATCCACATAATTTCACATCGCTCTCCTATGTCTCCCTGGCCTTTCCCCTGCTAAATGACTCTTTATCATGCCACCTAAGTCTCTTCTTTACTTTCCTCCTTTTAACGGGTTGTGAGGTGGAGATCCTCGTCTTAAATATTGCTAAAGCTATATAATTTTTAAAAAATCTAAATATATACCAGATGTACAAGTGCTTTTGCACTTATTATGGGTTCAGTAGCATCATAACAGCTCTCTCAATCATATATTCCCTTGCTCATGTGGTCTGCACATGGGGCATCTTGGCTATGATCTTAGTTGCAGAACTGGGAGCTTCCAAATTCAAAATTAGTCTTATCTTAAGATTCCTCATGTTAATTCTTACCCCTCCTCCAAACTACGTGGCATCTGCATGCTCTAACATGGTCACATCTGAGCAACAAAACTGAAACACAGAAAAACAAAAGCACAATTTTACTTCAATAGGCTGTGGTGACAATGAATGTGGGAATTCTTGGATTAGGATCTATTTTTTAGTATGATGTGTGATACATTTCACCATGCAGTTTGCACTGCGTGTTCTGCGACGAGCTCACCATGCATTGCTCAAAGAACCTATCCAGTTTGTGCTCCAGTGTCCTTCCCCTTTGCATGCAGCATGATTACAGTAAAAGGTCTGCTGAATCTGCTACGGTCCCAAAGATACAAGGATGACAGGGGAAGTTAGACAGAGCATATGGGAGAAGTTGTAAGCTCACTGATCCAGTGCTTTCATCGGAATGTTATGACAAGGGAGTTGCAGCCAAGTTAAGTCTGACACAGGGAGACTCCCAAAAAATCATGCACCTTGAAGTAGGGTTTAGATTATTTTTTTAAGTACTGGTGTATGTGTAGCCTTCCTAATATGTGTTCCTGATTTACAATCAAAACTATACATTAAATTGGACTTTATTCAAGCCTTCAAGTCTTACTCTGACTAAATGTATTGCCAAGAGTTGAAAGACGTACACAGAGGAGAGGAAATGACACTCTCTGCATCCCTAATACATCCAGGTCAAGTGACACTTGTGCATCTGCTATGAGGCAAGGGCTGTTTCCCTCTGTTTGTGCAGTGTCTTGCACAATGGATCCCAATGTTGGTATCGCCTGAAGGCCCTGTCATAACTATAAAGGGAAGGGTAACAGCTCTCCTGTGTACAGTACTAAAATCCCTCCTGGCCAGAGACTCCAAAATCCTTTTACCTGTAAAGGGTTAAGAAGCTCGGGTAACCTGGCTGACACCTGACCCAAAGGACCAATAAGGGGACAAGATACTTTCAAATCTTGCGGGGGGGGAAAGGCTTTTGTGTGTGCTCTTTGTTTTAAGGGGTTGTTCGCTCTTGGGACTGAGAGGGACCAGACATCAATCCAGGTTCTCCCCATCTTTCTAAACAAGTCTCTCATATTTCAAACTTGTAAGTAAAAAAGCCAGGCAAGGCGTCTTAGTTTTACTTTGTTTTCTCGACTTGTAAATGTACCTTTTACCAGAGTGTTTATCTTTGTTTGCTGTACTTTGAACCTAAGACAGAGGGGGGTCCTCTGAGCTCTTTAAGTTTGATTACCCTGTAAAGTTATTTTCCATACTGATTTTACAGAGATGATTTTTACCTTTTTCTTCAATTAAAAGCCTTCTTTTTAAGAACCTGATTGATTTCTCCTTGCTTTAAGCTCCAAGGGGGTTTGGATCTGTATTCACCAGGAGTTGGTGAAAGGAAGGAGGGGGGAAGGGTCAATTTCTCCTTGTTTTAAGATCCAAGGAGTTTGGATCTGTATTCACCAGGGAATTGGTGAAAGGTTTCTCAAGGCTTCCCAGGGAGGGAATCCATTGGGAATGGTGGCAGCGGGACCAGAGCTAAGCTGGTAGTTAAGCTTAGAAGTTTTCATGCAGGCCCCTACATTTGTACCCTAAAGTTCAAAGTGGGGATACAGCCTTGACAGGCCCCAATAGTAATAAATATTTGTTGAAAGAAATATAGAAAGAAGCTATGAAATAGTACACTCTTGGCTGGCCAAGAAGTGATATTTGGTCTTGGAGGCAGCGGATACTGCAGGCTACATGAAAATAGGTTAAAATCAGTTCTATTGCTGTGGTATGTATACATAGGGAGAGGTGGTATGAAAACAATCTTGATATGAATGTGGAGTTTTAGCACTCTAAAATTTATATACTGAGTCACTGCTCTGGGGAAGCAAGGCTGGAGTTGGACTGATGTTACCCGGGATCCTCCATGCAAACAAAATAAAATAAAGATTTAAGAAAATTAAAAGTTGTAAAGACTACCCTGATAAGTGGAAACTTTGCATTGTATGTGTATATTGGTAACAGTGAAGCACTGAAAAGTCAGATTATGTTACCAGATGACAGCATTTTTCCCCATAAGATTTACAAATGGAGATGCAATCTTCACTTGCCAGTCACCCTGTTACTTGCCAAGTTCATTGTTGCGAGTGATCCAACCCTGGACAAATCATCCAATAGGTAAATAACAGATATTCTATAACAAACTCTTTTCCATCTTTTTAAAAAATTGTAGTCTGATAAACTTATCCATTTACTTCAATCTGAATCTCCTGGGTTTTGTCAGCCAAAGTGAGTGTCTAACTCACAACTCACTCCTTTTTATTTAATCTTTGTGTTGAGACAGGCCTACCTTAACAATGAAATCCCTGGCTTTTGTCAGTCGGTCACACACTTAACACTACTTGACCATATAGTTCTGTTTTTTAATTAAATTTAATACTAGCTTAACTACCATCAATGCTGAAATTTTAACCATGGACCTGGAAACAGCTGTCAACTGACTAGTCTTAGGCTTTCTTTCTACACCTATAGTAGACAGACAAGGTGGGTGAGATAGTATCTTTTATTGACCCAACTTCTGATGGTGAGAGAGACAACCTTTCGAGTTCACACTGAGCTCTTCTTCAGGTCTGGGCTAATCTGAATGCTTGTCTGTCTAATATCCTTGGACTAACTCAGCTACACCAGTGTATACACCTATAGATCGCATTTTATCATATGCATTTTTTATGACAATGGCTTGGCTTTCCTCTAGAAGTGAACCTTTAAAGAAAGAAGAAAGAGCCAATCATCTTTTCAACCAGCTATTGTTTTTTAGGGGATAAGAAAATAAGAAGCAGCTTGATATTTATTGTATAAAATAACAGAAAAACAAAAGTATATACTCTTTCCAGTAGATTATCCTGTGAAACCTAAAGCTATTATTGAGAAAGAATGGCAGGCTGTGAAATTATAGTCCTCAATCATAATCTGGAAATCTATTTTTCTTAACCATACACTAGTTAAGAAAACAGAGATCCAGATTGACTTAGTCTCCATATTGGAGGAGCGGGGGGCTGTTTACATTACAACTTCAGAACAGAAACTGGAACAATCATAATAAGCAGCTCTTGACTTCTGCAGAGCTGAAGATCAAATCTGTCTGAAGGAAGGATGAGGTAGAATTTACTTTGAGGAACTCAAGATTTGATGAGGGCTGGAATGAGCCAAAACTACATCATGACTGATGCACTTTCTGCAGAATTTAAGTATCAGAGGGGTAGCCACGTTAGTCTGGATCTGTAAAAAGCAACAGAGTCTCCTGTGGCACCTTTAAGACTAACAGATGTATTGGAGCATAAGCTTTCGTGGGTGAATGCCCACTTCTTCGGATGCATGGGCATTCACCCATTTTTTTTTTTTTTCCAATACATCTGTTAGTCTTAAAGGTGCCACAGGACTCTCTGTTGCAGAATTTAAGTTCGCTCCTTTAAAAAAAAAAACCCACCCCAATCCTGCAAACAGTTGTCATCTAATTGATTTCAGTGGGACTACTCACATACATGAAGTTAATCAGCTACATAAGTGTATTGCTGGCCTTACTCCCTGCCATATTTCAGGTTTTGATGCCAAATTGCCAGGGCACTAGAACAAACTAGATTGTGGTGGTTTTTATAATGGCAAAAGTGTGTTGTGTGTTTTTTCCCCCCCTTTTACTTTCTTCACCATGTAACATGGCTGAACTAGTTGAACTCGAACTGGAAAATTGTTCTCCTGGAATGAGAACAAACATGGAAAATTTCAGCCTAAAATATGTTTCAAGATTCTTTTCTTTTTTCAAAATAGAACAGAAACACTTAAACAGCTGAATTATAGTTGTTGCTGTGCATTCTACCTATAATACAGGTGTGTGTGTGTGTGTCTCTCTCTCTCTCTAACACTCACACATACAATGACCATATGTACTAGTTTTTTTACACTGTGTCATAGGAACTCCTTGTGGGAAACCAGAGAAGTCTCCATTCTTTCATTTCATCAATTAAATATTTTTTTTTACAACCACAAATGATTAAATCCTAGCTCCAGTGAAGGCCAAAGCAAAATTCCCACTGATTTCTATAGAGGCAGGATTTTATAATGTTTGTTCTAGCCATATTGTTGTGCCAAATAGACTATTCTTTATCAGGAACAGTCCAGTGGAATGAG
The DNA here is from genome assembly GCF_002925995.2 of Terrapene triunguis. Lineage (NCBI taxonomy): Eukaryota > Metazoa > Chordata > Testudines > Emydidae > Terrapene > Terrapene triunguis. Next base: position 293,151 of record NW_020664383.1, read on the forward strand.
TGTTCAGTGTTGGAAGTGAATAGAGAAGTCAATCAAGGGCAAACACCTTCAAAACTGTACTTCTAACTCAAAAGACCATTAATGAAACTTACAAGTTCATTCAGAACACTAAATTACTGGGGTAAAAATGCTCTAATTTGAGAAGTCGTTTTACAGTCAGAAGCTGTCTGTAATGATACCAGCACCCTTTTAAAAAAGTGTTCATTTGTAGGACTATTTCACAACCCTAAAACAGTCACCACCAAAGTGTCCCAGTTTTTAATTTTGAAAATCCATAACTATTTAATGGTTTTGTGAATATATATTCTTGTACAAAACACATGTATTTATATATGTGTATATTTCTAAAATTTTACTTAAAATTATGGATCAGAAGTTCTTCAGAGCCTTGAGTGGAAAACTCTTGTTGTCCTGAGAGTGAATCCAATTAAGTTCTGTGTTGATGCCAAGAAAACTTATTGGCATATATTGCTAAAGCCAAAATCTACACTTTTTTCAATATGCATTGACAGCCAAGAACGTTGACAGTTGCAGGAGATGTTTTTTCCAAGTGGTGTTGGAGGACTTTCTACAAGTTACAACAAACTTAAAAAAGGGAGGGGAAAGGGGGAATTGCACCATATGAAGAAGCGGAAGATTGATGGAATATTGAGGGAGGTACTCGTCTCTTTTCTGACACCATAATTTCCTTAAGAAAAAGGCCCATTCCCTGTCATAAATAAAGACAAAACATGTTTCCATAATGTTTTTATTCTGATAATAGCTTGACGTTTTTGCATTGGCTCAGTTAACTTTTTCCTATCTGCTGCCTGCCAGGGGAAAAAGAAAAAGCTTGGTATATTTTATCATCTTTAATTTTAAATCTCCTATTGGAAAATCCTGCTTTCTGATTGTTATTGGATGTGTATACAGCTACAAAGGTTCATCTCATGCTGCTACTTCTGACCTTCCATAGAGAAGTCAATATAATGTCATAAGTTGCATAGCACTAGTATCAGTGTAATCATAAGAACTCATGGCTTACAGCAATTTTTAAATTAAATGAGTAACTCCCGGCCAAGATTTTCAGTAGTGACTAATGATTTTGGGTTCCTCAATTTTGGAAGTCCAACGTGAGATGCCTTAAAGGGACCTCGTTTTCAGTAAGTGCTGGGCGCCCACCCTCTGAAAATAAAGCCTTTTATTAATGTGTCTGAAACTGGGCACCCAAAAATGTAGGCAACCAAAATCATTAATCACTTCTGAAAATCTTGGCTTCTCTCCCTAGAGCAGCTACAGAGAAACACACAATAGTTCAAGAATTAAGGTCAGGGTTTAGTCACACACTTACATCCATCCCTGTTCAGCAAAGCACGTGTAATTTAACATTAGTGGACCTTAAGTACCTGCTTAAGAACCTGCTCCAAAGCTCAATGAACACTATGGAAAAACTCCCACCATGGACTTCAACTGGCTTTGGAGCAGGCTTTTAAGCAAGTAGTAAGGCCCATTAATGTCACATTACACATGTGCTTTGCTGAACAGGAATTGTAAAGAATTTAGGTCCACATTCAAGTCAATGTGCCTACTCAGAGAAAGTACCAATGGGAGATTTCTAAAGCTAGCTACAGCATTCGACTCAAGCTTTAAGAATCTGAAGTGCCTTCCAAAATCTGAGAGGGATGAGCTGTGGAGCATGCTTTCAGAAGTCTTAAAAGAGCAACACTCCGATGCAGAAACTACAGAACCTGGACCACCAAAAAAGAAAATCAACCTTCTGCAGCTAAACATCCAAAAATATTTAAATAAGTGGTAATCTGTTATTGTTTAACAGTGCAATTAATCGTACAATTAATCGTGAATAATTTTTTAATCGTGCGATTAATCACAATTAAGTTTTTTTAATTGTTTGACAGCCCTAATATAAAGCTTATGCCCAAGTTCTACAATCATTAATCCTGTGGTTTGTGTCTTCAGTGAGAACTTTACACTCCTGGATTAGACTGTAGTGCTAATGGAGGCTTGGTCTTAATGTTAACCTTGAAGTCCAGCCTGTAGCTAGAGCATAGTGCAGCTATCCCCATCTCAGTTAATGCAGGCCAACATGAATGCCTATTGGCAGGCCTCTGATGGATTTTTGTTTGACTCTGGGTGTAAGTCAGTGTATTAATGTTGATCTTTAGACCACTAACAGCCTGTAACTCAGTTCTCTGAGGTACAGAGCTCACAATATACCCAATCACAGCTGTTACAGCTGCTCTTTATCAATTCCTCAGTCTGTAAACTATGTTCCCCGTGGGAACAATTTTAATCTTAGGGCTTGTCTATACTTGAAATGCTATAGTGGCACAGCAATAGTGCTGTAGCTGCACTGCTGTAGTACTTTAGTGTAGACACTGCCTATGCCAATGGGAGAAGTTCTTCCATTGGTGTAGTTCTGGGGTCGGCAACGTTTGGCACGCGGCTCGCCAGGGTAAGCACCCTAGCGGGCCGGGCCAGTTTATTTACCTGCTGACGCGGCAGGTTCGGCCGATCACGGCCCCCACTGGCTGTGGTTCACCGTCCCGGGCCAATGGGGGCGGCGGGAAGCCGCGGCCAGAACATCCCTCGGCCACGCCGCTTCCCACCGCCCCCATTGGCCCGGGACGGCGAACCGCGGCGAGTGGGGGCCACGATCGGCCGAACCTGCCGCCTCAGCAGGTAAATAAACTGGCCCGGCCCGCTAGGGTGCTTACCCTGGCGAGCCGCGTGCCGAACGTTGCCGACCCCTGGTGTAGTTAATCCACCTCCTGCAGAGGCAGCCACTAAATTGACAGATTAATTCTTCTGTCTACCTAGCACTGTCTACACTGAGGGTTAGGTTGGCTTAACTATGTTGCTTCAGGGTGTGAATTTTTCACAGCCCTGAACAACATAGCTGGGTCAATCTAATGTTTTAGCATAGGCTAGGCCTTACCTTCATCAGCTTTTTCATAATTTAAAAGTCCTTTTACTGTAGATTACAGAAGTCTCTCCAATTTTCTGATAAGAATGCACACACTCTCTAAATCCAAAATCTGAATAATTACTCAAACCTCTTTTGGTCTTGGAATTAGGCTGAAAATCCTGCAAAGTCAAGAATTCTTTCTGAGATTGCCACCGCTTTCTGGTTCTAGCTGGTCTGTAAACACAAGAAAAGTCTTTTTAATTTGGTAGTTCCACTACTAGTCCCAACTGAAACCAAGAAGCACCAAGGTGTACAAAAATGAAAAAACAAAAACAAGCAAGAGTTGTTTTTCAAATGTTAGGACTCATTAAGATTGAGTTCTTTCCGAGTCTTGGGAAAGGTCCAGGACAAATATTACATAATCCAAACTGGTTCATGCATGCCTAATAACAGTATTGCCTCTTTTGTTTCATATTCCAGGCATCTAAATGCAGGGGATTCTATTTTTACCCCATTGCTGAGCTGGTGTTTTCAATATTTTTTCCAAAATAAATACGGAAACCATGTTTTAGCTTTTGTAAAGCTTAATCAGTTGAAAATCCAAACTTGGGATGGGTTGGATCTGAACTTTAGTTTATCCAAAGCATCAAAATAACACTTGGGTAATGGAGTTTGTATAATAAGCTTCGGTTTAGTCCCATGTCTATAGTGAATAAACCAAGGTGGTTGTGCAAAACCTTGTCAATCAAGTTCTAGGTCTGTAAATCTCAAACCCCAGGCAGAGGTGATTAGGATGAGAGTTCTTTGTTGTAACCCATAAGAGTGTGGACATAGAAGGCTATACAAAGGAGTTAGAGTGGCCCTTGTCTTTAATATGATAAATTTTGGAATAGCTCAGTGAAGAAATGGGAGAGAATAATATTATAAAACAGTTATTTTAAAAGCAAAAAGTGTATTTTGCTATCATCTGCTGTGACCCAAGAATCTCTTAATCCCAACTGGCAAGGGGGTACAGAGGGTTACAGGGTTCTCTTGGGTCTGACATATACATTCTAGTTTACCAAAGTATCTCATGTGAGGTCTCAAATGAAAGCCAGTGTCACGCTGGTGATCAATGTCTTTGTGAAATATATGTACAGCTGTTATATAAGGACTTACATGTGAGTATACTAAATATGTACTTAAAGTCTGTGTCTGGGGAGCTGGTCAGCAGCAAAGGTGAAAAACAAGTTTCCTGTCAGATGAGATGTTTATCCATCTACCTGTTTACATGTAAATTGAGTATTTTGGGCCTCTCATCACCAGTCTGAACTGAATGCAAATGAAGTGTTGTGGGGACTTCAGAAAAACGATCAGGAAGCCAAAAACAGCAGTGGGGACTGTACTTTATCTGGTGGTACAGATCAAAGGTTTGCTAGAGTATTTTTTGTGGGACAGAGAAGACACCCAGGCACCCTTCACTGAGGAAGTAAAAGGAGTTTCAGTCAGGCTTGATTGAAAACTTTTGGGTGAGATTAAAAACAAGAGAGTAACTTGTTAGCTAAATTTAGTCTCTAGAAAGCATGCTGTGCCTTTGTTTTTACAGGTACCCATTTGTTTCCAATATTCTTACTTGAATCACCAGTCTTTGATAATAAACTTATTCTTGTTTTCACTATAAATATACCCAAGTGTCATGGTCCTAAGCAAAGTGCGGGTCCTAAGTTGAATCTTAGAAGCTGTTCTTTTGGGAACAGAAAGGCCAGTGATTCTGTGAGTATTCATTGGATAAGGGTCTGGAGACTGCAGGACACATGCCAAGGAGGTGGGGTTTGTATGTGCCTATTGCTGCCTGTATAGCGAGGGTGAGGCCTGCAGAGGCCTGAAGGTAGTGCTTGCGCTGCCAGAGATTTCAAGAAGCTGATCCACAGCATGCGCAGACAAGACTACTTCATGCTAAGGTGGGTATCCCTGGGGAGTGTCACACCTACTTTAAAGAGATGTTTTTAATCAACAGCATAATCAATCTGTGATGGGGTGGTCTAGGTCCGGAGGCCCCTTCTTGGAGGCTTTGCGGCCCTGCCATGCCCCGTCCCAGAAAACGACAATAGAGAGGTCCTACAAGCTGTGTGGCAAGAAGCCAATCGGGGCCCAGCAGCCTAGTATAAGAAGAGCTGCAGGGCCAACATGAGATCAGTTCCTTGCTGGAACTGGAGGAGCATGGATGGTGTATCTAGCTGGCTGAGGGCGCCCAGACAGAGCCGTGCTGGCAGAGGCTAGGGGGAACGCAAAGGAGTTCCAGGCTGGCTGCTTGGACTCAACCAGGACAGGGCCCTGAGGTAAGGGCGAAGAATAAACGGGGGACGTGGCCCACGGAATTGTAGCAGTGACACAGTTTTTATTTAAAGGGACATGGTGGATGGCTGCTGTCTACAGGGTCCCTGGCAGACATGCCAAACCTGTGGAAAAAAACACAGAAATTGGGTTTATTTTTGGCTTAATTGGCTTGTGAGTTGCTTGTTGGCTAATTTTTGGCTTGTAGCTTGTTTGGCTTGTAACTTGTTGCTTCTTTTTTATGATTGGCTCCCAGCAAAGGGGGGCAAGCAGGGGCAAGGGGGGAGAGAGTCAGGGGTGCACAGCCGGCCCACCACAGTCCCAGACTGCAAGCTGGGGTGATCTAGTCACATCACATAGAGTGTTGGGGTTCTTAGGAATTGGCTTGTTTTGGCCTTGTTTTGAAATGAGATTAGCTTGATTTTTGGCTTATTAGGAAAGTCAGGGTGCTTATTTACCACGTGACAGTTGGCAACTGTGGTCCCTGGGCTGGGACCTGGAGTACAGGCAGGGCCTGGTCCCACCCCAGCCACTGGGAAAGTGGCCTGGACTTTGATACATCCCAGAAGGGGAACTGAACTCTTTTAGTGGCCCAGCTGAAGAACTGGGGCCAGAAAGACACAGAGATTCAAAGAGTGTCTTGGGAGGGAGTCCTGGGGGACGTGTCCCACACTAGGGGCAGGACTGCTTGAAGAGCAGGGACAATTTGAGATAGCCCAGAAGGGGCTGAGACAATTCAAACCGGGGTACTGTGATAGGCCCTGCTGGACTGATCGAGGAGCAAGTCCAGAGATAGGGCTGCAGATCAAGAGACATTACTGAGGGCTTTGAGAGAGGCCCGGGTTTGGCTTTTATTTCACATACAGACTCTGTGACTCAGCTGGAGGGCTGAGCTAGCAAAGACCCACCACAATCACAGAGAGAGAGAATGAGTGTTCAGGAACATGCACTGAGACGGGGTGCTCGTGAGAGGTGAGTGCACCCAATCACACAATCATAAATACTTCCCGTGTTGCTAAAACCAGTCTTCTGATTACTTCCCTTCTACCATTAGAAACAAACAACCCCTATTAACTGAAGCCTTTCATTGCTGACTAGTTAAGTCTCTTCCTGAACGAATGAGAGCTTTTTCCATATGAGAGAGAAACTCTTATGTGTAGACACTCCAATTGCATATTGGAAGTGACTTGTTTGTCATTTAGGACTACCCACTGTAACCAAGTGTCTCTTTCTGGTGTGCAGCCCAGACCAGAGAGGGCTTGTGTCACGGTCTGCCCTGTAATCTCAGGTGCCCTACAATGCTTTGCTGTTGCAGCTCTCGAGCTAGGCCACTCAAAGCAGCCTACCGGCATACAGGTCACACCCTGACTGTCTGTGTACAGTTTCAGCCCTGGCCTGTCAGCAACACACAGCCACTCTCTGGCTTCCACCATCCTTGGTTACTACTTGGAAGGTGACCCCAACACTCTCCCAGTCCTGAATTTCCCCCCAAAAGTGTGTCCTGCACTGTCCAGCCCTCTCCTGGGCAGTTCAAGGTTTGTTGCTCCCGTAAAGAGGCAATATTCAACAGTTTCCTATTTTAACAGGAGTTGGCAAACAGTTCAATTTAAACACAGTGCTGGATTGGTTTAGATTAAAAAGCTACAAGTTTATTAACAAAAGAAGATAGGATTTTAAGTGAATCCTAAGTGAGAAAGTTAGAAATGGCTACAAGCAAATAAAAGTGAAAAGTCTAAAACTTAATCTAGCAAGTTTTGGTTCAAGGCTTTGTTTAAGATGGCTTTTCTCATTCACAGTCTGCTATCAAGATGATGACTGTCCCTTTCCTTGGTCAGGATGGATCTCTCCCCGAGGCCTAAAGGGGCCGATGCCTTTTTCTTACAGCCCACTGACCCTTTGAAGGAGATTCTTCCATTGGCACCGACTTCCCCTCTGCCCCGTGGGTGCTCGACCCCCTCCTCCCATGGCCCCGCCCCTGCACCGTCGTCACTCCGCCCCAATTCCCTCCCCTTCCCCAAAGTCCCTGCCCCAGTCAAACTGCTAAGTCCAAAAAGATACATTTCCCAGGGTTGCCTGTGCACTATATGTGAAGGTTAGCACAGCAGCCCATGGAATTGACAAATCATCATCTGTAATAAAAGAAACACAAAGGAGTGTCTGTTAGACTAGTAATTATTTCCTGGCTCCAGTCACATGAACATGGCTCAGGCTTACATAAAACAACCATTTCACAAAGCAGGGGTCAAGTGTCTTGTATCACCCTAGTAGTAATCAAAACTGGTTGTCATGTTCATACTTGTGTTCCCTGGTTACAGCTACAATGCATGCATGGTGCCCTGGAGTCTGCAAACATTGGGGGTGAGATTCTGCATTGCTCCAGAGTACGGTGGGTATTGGTGGCTTTAAATCACCTTTGCAGCCCCCCCTCCAATGTAACAGACAGTCCTGGATGCTTGTCTAAAGTTATTGCAGCCTGTCTCTAAGTGTCTATGGGCTGCAGCACTGCCCAGAATCTCCACAGCTGCCCAGGCACCCCTTACATCAGCGCTTGTGAGGTTATTGTCAGAAGGCAACCTTATGGCTGTCTACCTCAGTACCAATGCCAATTTATAATTTTGGGCCTCAATCTTGCAAATTTATGATTACCGTACTTTTCCCTCTCAAAACGGGAAAATCTGAAATAGTTTAAACTATTTCACATAGTTTTAGAAAGTTAAAGAAAACAGTTAGCTCCTATAGTAATATTAATGGAGCTATGTTGCACCTATTGTGTGTCTTCTATTCCTATTTTCTCTATAAATATGAGATGTCCCATTGTATAGTCTCATATCCTGCTGTTGATGGACCATGAGACATGCAATGTGCAACGTACACCTCTATCCTGATTTAACGCTGTCCTCGGGAGCCAAAAAATCTTACCGCATTATAGGTGAAACCACATTATATCGAACTTGCTTTGATCTGCCGGAGTGCGCAGCCCCCCGGAGCACTGCTTTACCGCGTTATATCCGAATTCGTGTTATATTGGGTCGCGTTATATCGGGGTAGAGGTATAGTTTAATTTACACCATGTGAAATTTAACCTCTTTTGTTTTCTAACTTCTGAATGTTTATATTTATAATACTAATGTCACACAAAAGCAAGCTTTTCTATTTTAATAGATACAATTAGCAAACAGATTATGAAATTGACCCTTGGATACTTCACTCACTAGCAATTTTATAGAGTAGTTTCCTATTGGGATATATTTGCCTCTTGCTGAATAAACTTAGCAACAAACTATTTCACCCCCAATTCCATGGTTCTTTGTCAATCTCTGTTAATGGAACTTAGCCAAATGCTTTTTGAAAACCAAACTCATTGATATGCCTTTGCCGTAAAGCTTTAATAACTTTAAGTCCAGCAATCTCACCAGAATCTAGGTGACTTTTACCATATTATTAGAGGGTGGGATTTTCACCTAACACTGCTCACACTGAAGTCTGTGGGGGTACTAACATGCTTAAACTTAAGCACTTGTTTAAATACCTTCCTTAATCAAAGCCTGTTTACCAAGGCCTGATCGAAAGCCCATTGAAGTCATTGTGAGCCATGCCATTAACTTCAATGGGCTTTGAATTAGGCTCTAATTCCCTTATTTGGTTCCTTTAAAACTAGCAGAGTCAAGCTACTTAGTCCATGTCTTGGTTTAAATACATCTAATCTCTTTTAGAATCTGTTTCACTGTTCTGTTTATTACTCTGGAAAATAAGTGTAGTTTCATGACTTGAAGATGTTAGCATCTCCATCCTCTTTAGAGATAGTCCAGTTAATACCAATTGTTTCTTCATCTCCTATGTAACTTTGCCCATATAATTGTATCTAGGGGACCAAACAAATAGAATTCAGATTGATATTAAATTTCTTCGTGTTTTAAACTGTCTTGTATTTGGAGTCAAAATGGTTCCAATACTAAGTCCACATTTTTGGAGAAGGGAAATACATTTTCACCTGTAGAGTGGGAAAACAACTGTGTATGGGATTGCCAAAAACTCAGCATTGGTCTACCTGTTCTCATTAAAATAAATAAGAATGTTACTGTTGACTTCAATAGGAGTAGAGTTAGGCCAATGAAGAATGCTTTTGGAAAATCCCAAAATGTAAGAATGTAGTATTTGAAGAGGTTTATTGTTATATGTATTTGATATTGGGATCCAAATATGAAGCAGAAGCCCTATCATCTTGCCCTATAAACATCCTTCCCCCACTCTCCTCTATGGTTCATGCATGCTTTGTTCTAGAAACATGATGTAATTTAATAAATACAGTACAGTTTGCTATGCTATCGGGATTTCCCCCTTCCCCCCATTCTCTCAGGAGGCTGCTCTCCCTATTTGCTTTACTTTTCTTTATAAGGTGACTCCAGGTGTTTCCTTACAAATGGTATCGGGAAATGGCCAAAAAATAATACAGTAAACCTGCTGATGTTGGTGAACTGAGGGTGGATACTTTTTTCAGCTTTACGAGGTATTTAAGAGGGTTTCTGTGTATGAGTTATGTTTGGTTTGTGTATACAAAAGGCTTATTATTGTAAGTCTTTTCCTGTAGACATGCAGCATGCATGGAATAAGGAAGTTTTTTCTTTTAGCTGGTTTATTCTTTTTACAACTATTTTTGATACCTTGATGTTTCATGTATTTGATTTGGTATTAAAAAGAGTTTGTTTTCAATAGCTAAATTTATTTACATGTTAATTTAAAGTGGATTCCACTGTATTTGTAACTAGTGGTGGTGTTCACCTTGTGCCCAAATTTAAATGTCCACTGACATCAAGATTGGGTGTGCTGTCTAATAGCTAACTTGGAATGCAGTAAGTATACTTTTCTTCCAGTGTAACTCAGACTAGTGTTAATATGAACTACTTGCTATGCAAAGACCGGGGAAGCCAGAATTGGGAGACCTGCTTTTTCGCTTGACTAGGAGAGACCTCCCTTGCTGCCTCTTCCCTTTACTCGAGCTCCAACTATTCCCCTAATATATCCTCTCAGCAAACCACCTTCCATAAATATTATCCCTCTTTTTTTACAGATGTGGGGGAGAGAAGATGGAAGGAATGAAGTAACATAGATTACAGCTGGCTAGTTTATAGCCAACTGTTCAAAAATGAGTCAGCCTACTTCTCTTCCATCCCCTCAAAATAAAATAAAATCACAATGTTAAAAAAATGGCAGGTGACTTTTATTTGCCTTCTGTTTTTTGAGCCTTTTGGTCACAGTCGTCCAACATTTGCAAGGTTCCTCTGCAGCCCTGAGGTCTAGAAATTTATTTTATGTAAAATGAGATTCCCATATATTCCTGTTACTTCAGGGGCTGGGCTTTAAAAGAACCCATGAAATATTCTGAAATGTGGATAAAATCATAGATTGGAAACTCTGAGATTACATGGTTTGCCGGAAGCCACACAGTAAATTAATGTTATACAGCTGAGATTGGGATTCAGGAATTCTTCTTTTCCCGTGCATAATCTACTAGATTTACACTGCCTTCAAATGGGATTTGATTATTTTTTTAAAATGTAGATGATGCTTTCTCTCTGCCCGTACTTTCATTGCTTGGGTGTATCATAAAATCAATAAATATATAGCAGGTCTAGCATGAGAGGGAAATATCTTTAGAGAAATGTACCCAATAAGAGCTTTCCTAACTCTATAAACTCTTTTTGCCTGTGTTCTTTCTGAGTATTTCCAGTTCAGGCTCAGAACAAATAAATCCATGAGCTGGTTTTGATGTTTTTCACTGTAGCTTTTGGTTTGGTTAATCAACAAGAAATTTTGATGTATTGTAAAATTCTTTAAACTGCAGTTGGAAAAAAATGAATCTCTTTTTTGCAGAATTCCAAAACTGGCAAGAAGGTAGAATTTGTCAACTTCAGTAGTGAGGCAGATTTTGTTTTTGCACAGTCCTACTGTAAAAATCTATAATTATAAGTTGGTAGACTTGGCATGAATCCTTTTCCTTCTGAGGTTTTGAAGGAAATAAGCCTTTTCAAATGCCCTTAATAACATACAGGTAAATAATGAGTTCAAACCAAGTAACTTCTAAATATGAGAAAAATGGCATATTTCAACTCCCACTGCCGGCCAGAGAAAGATCAGCGATTATCCATATCCTGCCATTGATATTTTACACAGACCTCTCCATTGATTTCAATGGGGAGAGCTGGGCCTGTGCTGGTGGCAGGATATGGACCTTTTAAAGTATTTGCTTCTGAAAAGAGCATATTGCAGTATTGGCTATACTAAAAAATATCTACCTTAGTGAGTTGGATTAGTACAGCTGGATCACTACATTCAGGAGCTATTGTGTAAATTCACACCTTTTTGCTCTTTCAACATGAAATCCTTGATCCATGCAAATGGATCCCCCAGTCCCTAAGGAGCCCCACTGAAGTCAAAGGTGCAGGGGTGTGACCACAAGAAGCTTGTTGAAGAAAATAGAGCGTTGATTCCCAGTCCTGCAACAGAGTGCAAACAGACTAAATTTGTGGCACCTGTTTGTTTCAACCCCGCACCCCAATACGCACTGTTAACATGTGACTGTGTGTAATGTATTTAAAAGCTCAGCTGAAACTTTAACTATGGAGCAGCTACCACTTTTCCCCAGTAAATTGCACTTGTGAGATGATGTGCTTTTGTGAGGCTGGTAACTCATTCAAAACAAGAATATTGGAAAATAAGAGCTCTAATAGGGACAGTCGGGTGAGATGGGGTTGGGAGGAAAGAAATGTCAAATAATGAAATATTTCATGGAAAAGGCCTTTGCATCGTCTAGACAAAATTCAAGGAACTTGAGCACATACTGAGACGTAGAAAAGCTGGCAGAAAAATAAAACAGCAGGAGTCATTATTGATATAAACATTACAACTCTTGATTCAGAAATTTTTAAATTAAAATAAAGATTGCGGGAGGGGATTGTTTATATTTTCAGAGCCAGTAAAAATGTTTATTTTAAAGGCTACATAAAAGAGTGGCTATTGTCCAAATTTATAGTTTTGTATTGATTTAACACTATTGATTACAATGGGGTTTCAAAACAGGTGTGTGTTTGGCTAAGAGGAAAGGTGCTAATGGCTGCCATCAGGTAGGTCTTGTATCCAAAGACAATCACAGACCTCATTAAAGCCAAAGGATGTGCCAAGCACTCTTTCAGGCTCAGGAAAAAGAGCATCAAGGTACAGTTTTCCCTAGAGCAGGGAGGGAAACCAAGAGGCGACTGTGACTGATTCATAATCTGCATCCCAGGCTGTGCTTGGAACAGCACAACAAAGCACTGTCCCTTATACAGGGCTTGCGACAAAAACACAAGTTTAGTTATGTTCTAAAGTTACTTTGATATTTATGAAAGGCAGCAGATAAATTGCAAAGAATTATAGAAATGTAGGCCCGGAAGGGACCTCGGTAGGTTATCTAGTCCAGTGCCCTGCACTGAAGCAGGAATAAGTATTATCTAGATCATTGCCGTTAGGAAGCTTTTCCTAATATCTAACCTAAATCTCCCTTGCTGCAATTTAAGCCCATTGTTTCTTGTCACATTCTCAGTGGTTAAGGAGAACAATTTATCACCCTCCTCGTTATAACAACCTTTTAATGTATTTGGAGATTTATTATGTCCCCCCTCAGTCTTCTCTTCTCCAGACTAAACAAACCCTATTTTTTCAATCTTTCCTTGTAGGTCATGTTTTTTAGGACTTTGAATAATTTTTGTGGTTCTCTTCTGGACTCTCTCCAATTTGTCCACATCTTCCTTGAAGTGTGGTGCCCAGAATTGGACACACTCTTCCAGTGAAGGTCTTGTCAGTGCAGAGTAGAGTAGAATAATTACCTCTCCTGTCTTGCTTACAAAACTCCTCCTACCACATCCAAGAATGATGTTTGCATTTTTTTTTACAATGGTATTACATTGTTAACTCATTTAGCCTGTGGTCCGCTATAACTCCCAGATCCTTTTCTGCAGTACTCGTTCCTTGGCAGTCTTTTCCTATTTTGTTTTTGGGCAATTGATTATTCGTGCCTAAGTGTAGTACTTCGCATTTGTCCTTATTGAATTTCATCCTATTTATTTCAGACCATTTCTCCAGTTTGTCAAGATAATTTTGAATACTAAACCTGTCCTCCAGAGCACTTGCAACTCTCCTAGCTTGGTATTGTCTGCAGACTTTATGAGTATACTCTCTTTGTCATTATCCTAATAATTTATGAAGCTATTGAATAGAACTGGACCCAGGACAGATCCCTGTGGAATCCCACTGGATATGCCCTTCCAGCTTGATTGTGAACCATTGATAACTACTCTCTGAGTATGGTTTTCCAACCTGTTGTGCCCCAACCTTATAGTAGGTTTAACTAGGCTACATTACTCCAGTTTGTTTACAACAAGGTCATGTATCAAAAGTCTTAATCTTTTCATTTAGGACTGGTACAGCATGGGTAAAGAGAAGGCAAGCTTGCCCATACCATGCTGCCAATGTGCCTCAATCTGAAGGGTAGAGATCCAGTCAATCTTTAGCCTCTATATAATTACAGGGTAACATCCATATGCTCAGTACTACACAACCCAGAGTAAGGTAGGACCCAAACAGAGGAAACATATACAACCCCAGGCTGCAAGTCGATCTGTGTCGGTGTTCCCCTCTGCCTGTATGGAGCTCCCATGATTTCAGTAGGGTTCTGCACAAACTGCGGGCCTCTGCCAGTATGGATCAGCTTACACAACTGGAGCTAAAAGGCTGATTATAACAAGAGCTGAGCACCTGCAACTGCCATTGACACTACAGTTAATTTTTGTACTAAGTTTCACTTTTTTGGAATAAGGGAATATATAAAGTCCAGTACATTGCATTAGCAGCAGATCTGGAGGTCTAGGTTTCTCTATCACCTTAATTTAATCTTTAAAAATTCAGAGGGCATCATTTTTAAAGTAGCAATTTCCATTATTTGCACTTGAAATTACTAGTAATGATGCTGTAGCTTGGAAGATAGCACAAACACTAGCTCTGTTTCAGAACTTGAGTATTCAGCATTTTTTTGGGGGGGTGGTTTTAAAGTTCACAGACTGTCATTCTTCATTTCCTAGCAATAATGCCTGCAAAAACTAGATCTGGACATTTTTGCTGCGCAACTCTACAAATAAAAACTGATCTCCTAAGAACAGCATACTGTACAGAGTACCAGACTGGTGCATTAATGGGTATGCTGATCTCCCTATATGAACTTGCCGCATTGCTGGCTAAGGTATGTGTGTGTAAAATAAATTCACTACTAGATACAGCCTAAATGTTCTGCATTAGACACAGTTATCTGAGGCAATCTGTAAATGACTTTCCTTTCCTAGACGGCTCATCTTTGAGGTCAAAAGGTCATAAAGCATTCCAGCAGCCAACTCTGGCACACAGGTTGTCTTTTTGTTTTGTGCCTGCTATAACCAAGGAGAGCCCCCCCCCGCCTCTTTTTTTAACTGTTCTTCTTTCATCCCTGTAACAAGAGGCCTAAGTAGTTTGCTTGACCTTTAAGGAAGGTTTGTGGGAGGGAAACATGCCAGAGCTTCTGGCCTGTTGTTCATAACTGCAGCTTTATCTCATCGTGTGGCTCAGAATGCTGCTCGGCTTTCGTCAGAGAATCAGGAGTGGAGGCCCCTCTGGGGCACGCTATCTTTGGATTAGCAAAAGGATGAAAAAGAAAAAGTTTTATCTTAATGATGGGCTATGCTTCATCTTCTCAGCTACCAGAATTATCTGCCTGCATTGGAAAACATTTCCTGAGTGTTCATTAAAACAAACCTGTTTTGTCAGAACACATGAAAAAGAGAGAGGATTAAAACAGCCTGGTATGGTGTGTGTTTTATGATGGCCCTTTCTTTTTGCTCCTCTGTACACCCTTACCTTTCAGCCATCAAAGAGCAGAAGATAACAACAGGAGCCAATTTCAACTAAACACTGACTTGTGGGCTGCTATGACTGAGATTAGAAAAGGTGGATTCAAACAACCCCTTGGACCAGACAAAGCTCATGTTTTCTCCTTTTGGTGTGACTACAGTACATGCAGTGCAATAGGAGCAGAATATTGCTTGTATTAAGTCACCTTGCAGGAGATGTTCAGTGTTTTGAAGGGTTTGGTCTTGTGATTACTATCAAGCATTTTAGTACCCAGGAAAGTAAATTGGTCCCAATATAATGCATGTAAACCCACGACTATGGAACATCGACAGTTCCCATCATTGGCTACCAGCTATGGACCAGATTCCGCCATCTGGAGTAGTGCCTGACTCTGCAACTAGTTCCACTGAAATCAATGAAAATCAATTCAGTTTGAGTAAGGATAGCAGAATCTGGTGCTTTATGACTTGGTCTTTGTTGCTGTCCCTCTGGGTCACAATATATGACTTCCTTTGGCGTTTTTGCAGCTACACTTGGACTCCAGATTTGATCTCCACATGTTTTACTCTGACTCCTAGTAGATGGCTGCTATTTCATTGACATTCACATGTGAATTTTCTGGCTGTTCTGTCCCCTGTGGTTATAATTCCCTCAGGCGGCTGCTCTTCAGCCGAAAATCATAATTTTGCAGCAATTGTGATTTTTTTTTCCTTTTCCATCGACAGGTCTCAATTTTTTACTTCCTCTCCTCTGATTGGAAGGTTCTTGTCCCTCCTGAAATCCACAATAACAAGGGAACTATGACTCTGTCATCCATCTTCCATGTCTACCTTTACCCTAAGCACTGGCTTATTAAGAGTAGCATTGACCTTGTACAAAGAATGCCAGCATGTTTTCCTCTGCTGTATACCTTTCCTGTACATTGCTTTTGTCTTAATGTGTGCATGGTACTCATATGACCAGTGATCATTAGCCAAGTCTAGCTAACATTTAACTTTCAGCTGAATCGTATATTTGAAAAATACAAACCAGAACTTTTGTTAAGCAACTGAGGAAAATCTGTTGCATTGGTGTTTAATTAGAAAGCTGTAAATAATGACAAATTAAGGGTCTTTAGATAGACTCAGTGCTTTACCCTTTTACAATAATCAAGTTGATTTTATAAGGAGATATCTAGCAAAACTATCCACTTTATGGATGAAATGCATCCCTGTATAGCAGGCCAATACAAGTCCTAAATTAAGTATCCACCACCTTGAGCGACCTACAGTTTAGTTTTTTCAGGGTATTTAACACTTTTATAGCGCTCCTCATATTCAGTGCACAGCTCCAACTGACCTGGGTTCCAGGGACTCCACATTTCTGAAAAACAGACTCCAGTTGTTTTAAGCTGGGCACCCAAAACAAGACATATAACTAATGTCCAGCTGTGGAAAGTTTGGATTACGAGATGTGCCCAGCATTACATAGAAACTCTGTGGTAGTGACAGGTATAGACTCCAATTAGCCAGGGTGACATTCAGGGGGCCTTAAACTCAAGACTATCCTTTCTCTTTCTGAAATATCCTGCCTTATTCACTACACACTTTTCAACTTCTGTAACAAATGAAGTGAGGGGTCACTATACATATAAAATGATGGGGTCTACATTAGATGTTACCACTCAACAAAGACATCTTGGAGTCATTGTGGATAATTCTCTGAAAACATCCACTCAATGTGCAGTGGCAGTCAAAAAAGTGAACAGAATGCTGGGAATAATTAAGAAAGGGATAGATAATAGGACAGAAAATATCATGCTGCCTCTATATAAATCCATGGTATGCCCACATCTTGAATATTGTATGCAGATGTGGTCACCCCATCTCAAAAAAGATATATTGGAATTGGAAAAGGTTCAGAAAAGGGCAACAAAAATGATTATGGTATGGAACGGCTTCCGTATTCCGGAGAGATTAATAAGACTGGGACTTTTCAGCTTGGAAAAGAGGCGACTATGGGGAGATATGATTGAGGTCTATAAAATCATGAATAGTGTAGAGAAAGTAGATAAAGAAGTGTTGTTTACTACTTCTCATAACACAAGAACTAGGAGTCACCAAATGAAATTAATAGGCAGCAGGTTTAAAACAAATAAAAGGAAGTATTTCTTCACACAACGCACAGTCAACCTGTGGAACTCCTTGCCAGAGGATGTTGTGAAGGCCAAGACCATAACAGGGTTCAAAAAAGAACTAGATAAGTTCATGGAGGATAGGTCCATCAATGACTATTAGCCAGGATGGGCAGGAACGGTGTCCCTAGCCTCTGTTTGCCAGAAGCTGGGAATGAGCGACAGAGGATGGATCCCTTGATGATTACCTGTTCTGTTCATTCCCTCTAGGGCACCTGGCACTGGCCACTGTTGTAAGACAGGATACTGGAATAGATGGAGGACAGGATACTGGGATAGATGGACCTTTTGTCTGACCCAGTAGGGCCATTCTTATGTTCTTATGGTCCTGTAGACAATAGTTTCCTTCACTACACAACCTTGATTCATTCCCTGAGTATTGTTCATCCTGTGCATGGAATGAGAGTAGTGTCCTGTGGAAAAAATAGTATGTGAACACGTAATGTAAATACTGCATTGTAATGCATACCCTTCAGGGAACTGAATTAAGATTGCACAGGCAACCTTAACTGGCATTTCCCAACTTTTGAACCTGGCAACCTTACCTTGGCAACCTTACTATTACATTTTTGATGTAATTTCATAATTTTTGAAAAGCAAACCAAAACAGGAATTTCATCTTTGAGAGCATATTGAACCTGGCATGGGCCATTGGAAGAGTTGGGACCTTTTAGATCCATAGCACAGCCCGCTACCATTTGAGCTAACTGAGCCACTGGTAACAACAGTAGGCTATTCTATGTGGACCAGCCATTAGAAAGGGATGAGAGAGACATTTTGCCAGTGGATTTTGTTTGCTGACAGCAGAAGAATGTTGAGACCAGGAATCCTTGGTTCCACTTGTGGCTACTGGCCGTAAATCTTTCTGACTCCTTCTCCCTGGTACTGCTTCTGTCCCCACTTTGCTTCTACTCCCTCCTCCCATTCCTGCTCCTCAGACCTCTATATCTGAGTCAGGTTGCTTTCTCCTTGCTAATTAGAAACCAGCAACTGGGGGGCAGTGAGAACATGAAAGAGTCTCTCTGCTCTGAGTTCTGGTGTCAGTACTTCCTGACAGTTAAGAGGAGTAATTCTTCTAAATATTCTGCTCAGCCCTGAGATGGAGCATGATCTGTGGGGATAGCATATGCTCAGCCCACTTAGCAGATGGTAGTTGCATGGGGATGTAGCGTGTTCAGTGCAGGTGGAATTTTGGTTAGAAGCCAGCAGTATTCTTCTCCAAACAATTTGCATATGCTTAGTACGGATGGAATCTTTTGAGATATGATGTTGCCAGTCTCTAACAGACAACTCACACATGCTCAGTAGAGGAAATTTTCATGGGCTTACTAGTGGGCTAAATTTGGGTGGATACTCATGGGGACAGCAAAAGACACACCCCTGATATCAGTGCAACTCCTGGCTAAATTTCAGCTCCCTGCTCTGAAGCGTGGAGCACTAGGGCTTCTCAATTATGTGGCTGTAAGAATTTTTGAACATGGGTAAAGAGGGTTTGGGTTTTTTCCCCTACAACCCAGTTCTTGGAAACAGCTGAGCCATTTAAGCTAGAACTTAAAAAAGTAAAAATCATAATGAAAAAAATCAGCCAAGGCAGACACCTTGAAGTTGGTAGCAACACCTATAATATGAAAGAGAGACACATAGATGCATAAGGGTGTGTTTTTAAAAATATGTTCTCAAATCTAGTTAGGAAATAAAGATCTTTAAAAGCCAGACTCCCTATCTTGATGCTGTACTTCTGGCTGCTTTACACTTCATGAGTTGACTCCTGTATCCACTGAAATCAATAGCAAAATTCCCGCTGACTTCAGTGGGGCAAGGATTCCACCCTCTGTCTGATTGCTTTATAGAATGTGAATTATATTCCTTACTTCAGCCTTAGTCCTGCATGCACTCATTACCAGATGTAGTGCTTGCCACCCTGAGTAGCTTCATTCAACTCAGTGCAATCAAGACCTTAGAAATCAATAGGGCCCCTCATGGTAGTAATCACTTAATTTAGTAGCAAGATTTTTTTCAGGATTAGGACTTCATGAGGAATAAAGTGTTTGTTTAAGGGATGCTGAATCAGTCCCTGGAGGCCTAATCCTATACACATCTGATCCCAGTGTAGTGGTTATTATCATGAGTAGCCCCTGTACTACTACATTACTATGAGTTGTCACTACAACTAGTAGTAAATTTTGCAGGACTGAGGCCTAAATAAGAGATCATAATACAAACAAGTATTTGTAAGGCCCTAAAGTAAAGACCTATTCAGCATGAATAAGGGGGGCAAGATCTTGGGCTGTTAACTAGAGAGGCCTGTTTCCTTTCTCTCTTTCTCCATTAACTTCATTGGGATTACTCATGCAAAAAAGAGTTTTCAAATCAGGAAATATAGGAAATAGGAACATTACTTTTGTAATCATTATCAAACTAAACTTTGTATGAACAACTCATGAAAAGACTTCCTCATAACGTTTCTTTGGACAAAAACAATTGTGATCCAGCTCCTAACATGCCTATCACCATTTGTTGATCATGTATGAGTAATCTTCCATGTAGTTGTGTAAATACAAAGAACTCAGCCTGAGATAAACTTGGTAACAGGCCATTAAAAACCCAAACATTTATGTGCAGTGTTGCTGTGGCAGTGTTGGGCCTTGTCTTTCTCACTAACAGAAGTTGGTCCAA
Source organism: Terrapene triunguis (assembly GCF_002925995.2). Taxonomy (NCBI): domain Eukaryota; kingdom Metazoa; phylum Chordata; order Testudines; family Emydidae; genus Terrapene; species Terrapene triunguis. Next base: position 313,130 of record NW_020664383.1, read on the forward strand.
TAAAAGATATTACGTCACCCACCTTGTCTCTCAAACATTTATAGATTTTTTTATTATTATTATTATTTTTAAGGATTTGGCAAAAAGCTCAAAGCAAGAAAAGACAGCCGAGAGGAAGGAATAAGCAAGAAATGTGTATTGGTCTGCAGTTATGGATAGATTATCGTACTTGGTGCTGGATACTAGGGCAGCAGCTGGCAGGTTAGACCAAATGCTTGGGTAAATCACAGCACCCACTGACTAATGTCAACCCTTTCTTGTTAGAAGAGTTGCTATTAGTCAAACCCCCCAGCAGTTCTCACAAGCATGGGAATTGAGAGGGAGAGGATTTGGCTGGGTGGAATTACTTTGTAAGATGGCACTTGTGAGAAGCCGGCCTCTTCCCACTTTTCCCTGCCTTCCATTGTGCATGTCCTACATTCCTGTCAGGTTACGGGTGTCATTGGGTGAATATTTCTTTGTTGCTGCCTCTGAAAGGAGGTAGGTATGTGAACATGCATTTTGTGGTAGCACTGGAAGTTGCAGTTGCACTTAAAGCACATAGGTACATCTGGACTTTAATGCAATTGTATGGATTTGCCCATTTGGGTACATTGGGACTTCTAAACAAATGTTCTTGTTGCACTGGTACATTGAGACTTCAGAGCAACTGAGTGGAGTTATTGCGCTTCCTCCTCCAGCAGCATCACAACAGCCTGTCACTGTGAGTTCCCTTCCTCCCCCGGGGGCTGGAGTAGTGGGTGTGGTTGCCTGGTAGGCTGCAGCCCAGCATAAAGCTCTGGGTGACATCTTGAAAAGTGATACCAGAGAGACAGCAGATACTAGGTAAATATTCCCTTCCTCATTACCTGGCCCGTACTCCAGACAACCAGGTGAATTTCTTTGCATGAGGTGTCATCAGACTAGGGAGCCTATAAGCTCTTGGGGGGAAAGGGACTATCTTTTTGTTCTGATTGTATAGCACCTGGGCCATGACTAGGGCTGCGAGGCACTACAGTAACATAAATAATAATAACCTTCTGTCTCCGTTGGTGATGGTTCCTACATGCTACCCCTCACTTTGATGCTACTGGTCATCATCATTCCCTCTTGCTATCTGCAGAAACCTCTTTTTTTTTTCTGCTTCTAACTACAAAGTGCTTGCAAAATGGCAACTAGAGCACCTCCAGCATGACCACTCTCACTAAGATTTGTGCTAGAACTTCCACTCAGTTAAATATTCCCCAGTCAGCAAATAAAAGGGCTTGAGTCACAGCCAAGTGGAGATCAGCAGTTTCATTCACAAGAACAGTCTAATACAGCAAAAGATTTATTTAAATACCTTTAGTCACAATGTCCCCGCTCTTCAGCTGGTAAAAAAAATCTGTGTAGTTTCCTTCACTTCAATGGAGCTACACCAATTTATGCCATGACCCACTGTTATTGTACACAAATCTGATAAGCAAAAATACATTAGAGAATTTATTTTAGCTGTAGTCATGTTCTAGATAGGACCAATAAAAAGTAAAATGTAGCTTTGCAATAATCATTCATTGCTATGTTACAAAGATGCTATTACAGGTTCTGATAACAGTCTCTCATATAGAAATGATATTCAGTTTACACACACACACACTGCCATATTTGATGGCCACAGCCAAGTCAAACCAGCAAGCTCTGTTGTGTTTTCAAAACATAACCTGTCAGATGGTTTTTCTGTATCATCCCATGACTGGTAAATTCTTGCTCAAACAATAGTATTAAGTGTAGACTTAATGCCCCCCCCCTTTTTTTTAATACGTACAGGTTTCTCTGGACCTAAAGCTAACTTGTTTTTCCGGATTTTGGCCCTGAGGTATATGGGGAAGGGGCAGGGTTAAAAGCAATAGGCTCCAGTCCTGCAAACCCTTTCACACAAGTAAAATGAAGTATTTTCAGGATAGGGCTCCAAGTTAGGAATAAAAGCCGTATTAAACTTTACATTAGCAATAGTTAATGCTGTAAAAGAGAGAAGTTGAAAACTCTATTTAAAATGCTGACAGTTATCTGAAGATCAGGAGCTAAATAAACAACTTGTTGGGTGACATCTACCAGACAGATGCTTGGTAATGAGAGGAGAGAGAGAGAGAGCAAGAGAGAAGAATTTTAGAAGCTTTACAGCTGCTGGAATTTTTCCAGAATTTTACATCCACTGCACATGTGTGGTCAACCGCCAGATTTACTTGTTTATTTTCTGCAAATGATATTTTTCATTCTTTTCTTGTGTTTAAATTAATATTAACTGCCTGCGTAACTTAGAACAAATGCACACTTTATCAGACAAACATATCTTCAGATGATGACATCAAATCTGAATGGCCTCTGATATGAATCTCAAGGATTGTCCTGGACTTGCTTTCTCTCAGCATTTTAATTCCTAATTTGCAAACAAAGCTCTTTGCATGTTGGATTATTGGGCTCGATTTGGCTGCTTCCCCCTCCTCAAATCCTTGGCGCCGTACATCTCTTACAGTGATGAATGATGTGTGGATAGTGAAGAATCTCTTCTACATTTTTGCATTAAGTCTCTGGCCTGCTACCTAATTTTGTTGTAGAAGGATAGATTTCCTGCCCGGCTCTAACTTAAATGTATTCTATTTCTTGTTTTGTTGAAAATTTTCATGGAATTTAATGTGTTACGTGTTGTATCCACCAGGCAAGGTATTAACAAACTTTAACAGAACTTTATTTACAGTGGAAGTCGCTTTTCCAAGCTGTAGCTGGACACTCTGTAACTCTCTCAGCCTCCTCAACTCCTCCCCCCCTTCCTGTTTCCTGTCCTTTCAGACTCCCAACAGCCAGTGCTCCCAGTTCTAATAATCACATGCAGCATCTAAACACCACATT
>NW_020664383.1:320994-365730 GCF_002925995.2 Terrapene triunguis
AATAAATCTCTGCCAAGGATAGGAGTGCCTTTGTGAACAATGTAGAATTCCGCAGTTACACAGAGATCACCAAAAGTAACTATTGCTGGCAGGCAGCCATGTACTGGAATATGGTTTTTCAAATAGCATACCAAGTGAAGTTTGGGTTCAGTAAGAGGCACATCTTTAAAGTAATGCAAATAGATGGAATTAGGTAGTATAGATACTGCTGAGCCAGTGTCCAACATTAGCTGAATAGAGTGTGATTTGCCTGAGGGTATGGCAGAAACATTTACAGTGCACTTTATCTGTTCTGGAATATGTGCAGTAGTGATTTTGTCTACACTCAGCACAGTAACATCTGGTATTGTAACTGCATGCACCTGTTGATTGAACTGGCTACTGCGACATACTTTAGCAAAATGCCCAATCTTTTTGCAATGATTGCACTGAGCTACTTTTGCTGGACATCCTGTGTAGCTTGCAAGATGTTGTGGGGATCCACAGCGAAAGCATGTTTTTACTGTATTTTGCATTCGCTGATTCAGTGGCTTTACATTAGTTTTCCTTTTGCAATTGTTTGTCTGCAGTGATAGTGAACTTTTCTGCAAAGGAGTCACAGTCTGGACTGGGCCTCCTGTACCCTGGCTCATTATTTTGGCTTCAGCTGTAGCTGACTCAATCTGAGTAGCAATGGCTATTGCTTTTTCTAGTGTAAGTTGTGGTTCTAGAAGTAAGCGTTCTCTTACACGAAGCATGGTTGTTTTCTCAATGAGCTGGTCTCTAATCATCTCATCTGCCATATTCCCAAAGTCACAAGTTGCAATCAGACTCCTCAGGGAGGCAATATACTGCATTATAGTCCCTCCTGGTTTCTGCTCACGCTGGCGAAATCTGTAGTGATTAGCTACTACATTCACTTTTGGCACAAAAAAGTTCTTTAATGCAGTGAGTGCAGTCTCATATTTATCATCTGCAAGAGGAAAAGTGTAAAATATATGCTGCCCTTCTGCTCCAAGGCAGTGGATTAGCAGAGCATGCTTTCTTACTTCAGAAATCTCTGTAGCACTGATTGCAAGCAGATAAGTCTCAAACATACAGATCCAGGCAGTAAAAGCAATTGGAGGCTCACCTGGGCTTTGCAGAAAGGGTGCAGGTGGGTTCAGAGGCAGAAGATCCATCCTCGTCGCCAAAATGTTGTATCCACCAGGCAAGGTATTAACAAACTTTAACAGAACTTTTATTTACAGTGGAAGTCTCTTTTCCAAGCTGTAGCTGCACACTCTGTAACTCTCCCAGCCTCCTCAACTCCTCCCCACTCCTTCCTGTTTCCTGTCCTTTCAGACTCCCAACAGCCAGTGCTCCCAGTTCTAATAATCACATGCAGCATCTAAACACCACATTACATCAATGCATTCTCTGGTTTTATATTGTCTGGTCTTGCATCTTTGCACTGTAAAATGGCATGGAAAACCCATGAAGCATGCAGTATTCAAGAACATACAAATTGTAAGCCATTTATATACTTTTCATTGTCTTTTTTTATACAAATCAATAGAAAATTGATAATAAAATAGCATTTTTCTTATACTTTATTTTGTAACAACCTAATGCAATCATAATATAATACATATAAGGACAAATTCTGATCTTGGTTATGAACATATAACTCCTGGCAACATCAACAGGGGGCATTCATGAATATTTAAGATTTCAGAATAAAGGAGAAAACCCAACATAACTCATTGAACAAATGCACTAATTAACATAGCTCTGAAACTGGATAAGAAATCCTCAAACTGCTGCTGCTTATTATTAATATGGTAAGTTACTCTTCAAAAATAGCCAGATTGAGCAAACCAACATACAGTCCTATTGTGTAATGTAACACACCCAATTTCCAGGTTTAGTTCCTTAACTTTTGTAAACCAGTATATTTTCATGGACTATACCAATTTACAACAGCTGAAGTTCTGGCAGTCACTTCCAATTTTGCATTGTCTTGTAAATGTAATATCATTTCTGTGTTTAACTGGAGCCATGTCTAGGAGGAATCTCTTTGTATCTTACACAGAATGGTACATTCTTCCTGATGTGTGAAGCAAACTGTACCTGGTGTTCTTGCAGGATCTGGATTGCACAAGCAGGTTCCTGCAAATTATTGCAAGCAGTTACTTGAAGCTGATTTTCTTCCATGCAAATAAAAGCTGTTTGCAACAGCTTTTAACTAGAAACTAACTACGTGGTCAAAAACAGACTGTTTGTCGCCACTATACTGAGTGCATGATTAATGATGGTTTATTTGGGCCATCCAATACTGTAAATAAGAGAGCATATTTTTAAGAACAGAAACAATGTGGTATATTTAGAAGTGCATATGCATACTACCAGCATTAAAGCTACTCCAGATGAGCTTTAGCCACGTCCATCGTAGCAAAGCTATCATAGAAGACTTTCAATTTTTGGCATAATTATGATGGCACTTTAGATGCATGAGAGAAATATTTTGAAATAAAATAACTTTTGGCATTTAAATCTACTTATTACTTATGTTGCCAATATATTATCAGCATCAATACATGAACATCAAAAAAAAAATCAAGAAAGAGGCACTTGATTGTTTCCCAGAATATGGTAAAATTGCACTTTGAAAATTATTTCATAGACTATTTATATTGAAAAGGGTTCCTTATCTTCTGAACTTTCAGCCTGCTAGCCCATGTTTTCCTTTAGGATAGATATTTTTTAAAAGAATGATGTGCTATAAATTTAAATAGGAAGCATCTGAACAAAAATGCAAGTGATCAACTGCAGTAAAGCAGATAGTAAGGTATCTGTTTCCTGTCTGAATAAGTGTGCTATGAACTGCCAAATCATAGTATTGTAGTCTGTCATACTTTTAGGTGTTACCTCTGTGGAAGATGTAATTCTTGGATGATCAAACATTCCATACACTACTTTCCTGAAGCGCTGTGATGATAGAAATTGTCTGACAAAATGTAATTTGTTTTAGATCTTACACTAAAACTTAGAATCAGATCCTGATCCTGTCTTGAGCGCTATGCAGGTGACTGACTGTGGACTTCAGTGGGGTTCTGCTTGGGCACAGGGGTCTGCATGTATTGAGTTCACTGAAAGATTATGGCCTTAAACTTTGCTAGTGGTTCTTATGTTGTCTATTTATGCCCTGATCCTGCAAACTGAATTGTGTGTGGAGTCTCATGCCTGCAAGGAGCCTCATTGAAGTCCATGACAACTTTGTGTGTGCACAGCCATCTGTCTGTGTGGATGCATTGACAGGACTGGTGCCTTAATTTGTAGGAAAATGTGCTCTCTATAGATGTCATTTTATACAAATAATAATGTCTACTTTTGGTAATATATCACATCAGAGAATAATCAATGACATGGTAAGCATTTTTGCATACTGTGTGCAGTTTCTCAGCATTTGCTTTCTTTGGCATTAGAGACTTAAAATATATAGTATGCTGAAACCATATGTATAAAAATCAGTCCCTGCAAATCTGTAGAAACATTTCCCTTTACATTATCAGAAATACAGCTGAGTATAAGATGATTAAAAAAACCTATTGGATCAGGAGAAAAGGCTGAAAAGCATAAAGTAGTGAATCTCTACAGAATTTGGTTATATATTTCAATAGATCATAAATTACAAAAGTGGATTGCAATGTTACACTGGGTGAAGGCTGCAATGTTTCTCCTGTAGTTTGCAAGACTTACCCACCTCGCGGAGTTTTGGGAGGCTTAACTGAATCATGTTGGTCAAGTGCTTTGAGATCTCCTGATGAAAGGCATTATAAAAATAAAAAATTGTGGTACTAATAAGGTCTATTCGTTTTATAAAGCTATTTGATGAAACATTTCAAAATTCTAAAATGTTTTACAGATAACCTGCAAAAGGTTTATTAGAAATTAGACCTTATGCCTTTTATTTTTTTATGATGTGTATATAGGATGCCTGAAAGGATTTTATTTTTTTCTCAAGTTTGTATTTTTACTTTAGGAATATCAAGTTTGCTCTTCTCTATTTATAGTGGAAGTCTCTGAGCAGATTTATTGTGAAATCTCAACCTTAATTTGCATCTTCAACACTAGTACCCTGTATTCAAAACTTAGTTAATTTTAAGTTTAGTACACCAATATGTATAATAATGAAAACATACAAAAGCTAGGGGAAATGAAAGGAAGGACATCACTAATCTAGTTACTCTACTTGTATGTTCAGGTGTTGCCTTTTCTCTACTCATTATTGCATTCCAGCACCTTTTTGTCTAACCTCACATTCCAGTCTGATCATTAGAATTGCATACAGTATCCATTAAAGTTATTCTTTGGCACGCTATGCTGTAAAGTGATAGTGCCCACTCACGGAAAGGGAAAGCTCTTTTGGAACATTGTTCATTGCCAGACAGGAAATGCTATAAAGAAATAGCTATTAATATATCTAAAGACTTCTCCCCCCCCCCGTAGAATTCATCAGCAAAATGGTCTATGTATGAAAACCACAAATATCCCAGGTTCAGTCTATCTAATATAGCGTATGTGCTAATTATGAACACTAAAAAGCCCCAAGTGAGTACTCAGGCTACAGCTCCTGCTATCCCTGGCTGCCCTACTATTTTTAGTGCAGTAGCTTGAGCAGAGCTAGCGCATATCTGTCTGTAGTAGGAAGCACACCCCTAGCTGCAGTGTAGATCTACCCTTTGTTTGTGCAAGATGAACACTTTCTGGGATACAATACATATTTTGTATTTCTACACACTTATTTTTTTTACTCTTTTGAGCAATGATGAGCTCAGATACTGGGTTTCTTACAGAATCAAATGAAATAGAAAACCAGTATGGTGTTCAGGAAGTGCAGTGGTGACATTTGGATAGTAAAGCACCATTCATGTCAAATCTTGTGTTCTAATCTTGCCAAGGTCAGTAGAGACCAAAAATGATAATAGCCGTTTGGTCACCTATGTGAAATGTGTTGGTGGAGGGCCGCCCAGAGGGGGGAGCAAGTGAGGCAATTTGTCCCGGGCCCCGCAGGGGCCCCCATGAGAGTTTTTTGGGGTCCCTGGAGCGGGGTCCTTCACTCACTCCGGGGGCCCCGGAAAACTCTCACGGGGCCCGGGCCCCCGGAACTTCTTCCGCTCCGGGTCTTCAGTGGCAGTTCAGCGGCAGGGGGTCATTCCGCTCCGGGACCCGCTGCCGAAGTGCCCTGAAGACCCGCGGCGGGGGGTCCTTCCACCCCGGGACCTGCCGCCGAAGTGCCGGGTCTTCGGTGGCAATTCGGCAGCGGGGGCTCCCTGCCGCCAAAGACCCCAGGCCCCCTGAATCCTCTGGGTGGCCCTGGTTGGTGGTGCCAATCCAGTTCCTAGAGAACATGTATCTACATCGCAACAATGTCAGTACTAATGGGCAGCCTTCAGAGAGAGTTTTAAATGGAGCTGGTGCGGCTCTCTCCTTCTGAAAAGTGGTCTAGCTGCCATCGCAGAGGCACATTGGTGTGGATGCTCTTGCACTGATGCTGCTTGTGCTGTATCTTTCAATGAATTTGCTTCATTTTTACCCCCTTCCATTACCATTTGACTGAGTTTAGATTTACTGAATGTATTAAACGTGAGCAGAGGGAACTCAGACCTCCTGGATGTATTCAGTACTTTGCAGGATCAGGTACCTGATCCAAAACCTGCTGAAGTCAATGGGAACCTTTCTTTTCATGCCAGTAGGCTTTGGATCAGGCCCCTAATCAGGAAACAAAGCTGACAGCCATAAGGCACTAAAACGTGAATTGTCATTTGCAGTTAAGCCACAGAGCAAAAACATTGTAAGATATGGATAAAGTTCAAGTAAGCATGATTATTAACTGCATTTTGGTAGCCCAATCTGCTCTAGGTACTGTGAATGCCTATAATGACTCCCTGCTCCAAAGAATTTACAATCTAAGTATAAGACAAGAAGTGGCTACAACAAGCATATATAGAGGAGTACAAGGTGACAGTAGTTTGAGTGTGAAAAATCACTCTACTTACATCTATTCTGTGAACATAAAAAGAAGGTAAAAGTTGAATAAATTCGTTATTGTTAATTATATATTATGCCTTGATTAAAACAGATTACTTTAATAAAGACTTCTTACCATGGTATCTACTGCAAAGGTTTCTTATTATAAAACCTTGATTTAAAGTAACAAATGAGTTACAGTATTTTTATGTTCCCAAGTCAATAGGGGTTATGCACAAATATCCAAGAGAATCTAGCCATTTGATTGAATTATGGTTCTGTTTCTTTTAATATAAAATGTTATATCAAGGAAATTCAGTAATTTATCTTTGCTTGTTGCTTTGGAAAACTTTTAAAATTTTGGTCTGCAGATAATAATACGATACATTGGGGGAGTTATTATTTCTGGCCTTCAGGTCTAGTCCTGAAAGGGACTCAAAATTGTTTCTCCCTGAACAGAATTTTGCAGTTGCTTTTTTTGACCAGATAAAGAGAAGTTGGTTGGAGACGACCTTACAGTGCTGTAGTGTACATTCATTTAGTGTTTTTGTTAGAAGGTCAAAGAAAATGCCCACACAATTTTATGCAAAATACAAAGTTCAAATAGAACTGCTTCCTTTCTTAGCAAAAATGGTAGCTTGTTATTACCGTCTGTTTTTTATACTACTGAATGTGACTGCATACTGTCACAGCTCATTTTTCTACCTATAGTCTAGTATGACAGTGTATCTTCCCAATAACTTTATGAAAAATTATTTACTATATCATGGCTGGCTTGAGATACAGAAATGTGGAAGTTTGAGTGTACTCTATGCATTTAATTTTTTTTTTATGGCCTGATTCAAATCGCAGTGAAACCAATTGGATTCTTTTCACTCGCTTTAATTACCTTGGAGTCAGGCCCTTAAAGGTGAAATTGTAATAGGGACAGTCTCAGTATACCTATAGAATTTAAAAAATGCTTAAAGCATACTAATATATTCCTTTTAAGTTGCATTGTGCAGCACAGTCATGGTAAATGGATTGAGTTTGTATCTGTTGCTCAAGATTCCAACATCCTTCTTATCTCATCCCAGCAGAATCATGGATCATAAAATTGTCACTGGACTCAAGCAGATGTAATCTTATGAGAGCTACATCTCATTTTTGGCAGTGTATTTATTATTATAGTCTGTTCTTATGCTGCATGTAGTTGTAGAGAAACTCTCTGATAGCAAATATCAAAGGAAACAACAAAGTTTTCTGATAGTGAAAGTTTTCCAATTTCCAAGAGCTTTGTGCTCAATTTTTAATGATCTTATGTTTATCTACAGCTATATAAAATATAATTTACTCTGCAGAAGGTCAATAATACCTTGAACTAAAAGACAACTTCCAGTCTGCACAATGAAAGGAAAAACAATAGCTGTTTTAAGTAATCCTGTGTGAAACTCAGCAGTTTTGGTTTGTAGAGACTTGTGTGTAACTCTGTGTTTTGGATTCAGTTCATGTTTTTTGGATGCAGTTCATGTGGGCTCCTTGTCATGGAGTTTTACTTTGATTTTTATGTCTCAACCATTTCCCAAGATTCTGCTTAGGACTTCCATGGTTTGCTTAGTTTTATGTTTTGAAATTTTGCAAAATCATCACTCTTTCCATGGTTTTCATTGAAAATTGTAAGTTGGCCTGGGCTTCTCCAAATATGGTCCAAGGTTTACTTGCAAGGTTGATCAATTTCAGGTTTCAGTGTGAAAATTTTGCACCATTCTCATACTTTCTCATAATGATTATAAGTCTGCACAATGTAGTACAGAACATACAGAAGACTTGGAATGTGTCCTAGTATGATGAAGACCTGAATTAGAAAGGATTTGACAAATGGAAAAACAAACAAAACCCTAAAAAAAAAAGAAAACCAACGGAATGGTCAGATTGTTCATGCTTTAGCTACTTACGTTTTTGTATTGGTTTTTTATTAGTGCTGAGGAGCAAATTGCAGATGGTTTTGTACAAGCTGGAAATGCTGCAAAAATTACCTTTCTTGTGGTATTGCTGTATTTCCCTTATGAAATCAGGAAATGTTGGGAATTTCTGGAAGAGGCTACCTTGTGCATATTCCAGACCAAATTCCACATCAAGGTTGTTTGGTCAGGCTTCTCAACTCTCTCCCTCCCCCTTCTCCTCCCCCCAAAACCCTAAACCAAACCAAACAAAACCCCAAACCACAATTTATGGATACTCATATAAATTGATCCAAACCTCAACATTTTGAGGTCCGCTCATCTCTAAGAAGAACCCAACAAAATGCTAATGGTGAATACATTAGCAGTTAAGTAAGAGGCCTACCACATATTATAAAATGTTGCAACTCCTTTTCACTTTGTGTGTGTGTGTGTGTGTGTGTGTAATTTTCATTCTATTTTCCTGTCACACGTGTTGAAACAATTAAGCAAAATGAAACATATTAATCAATATATGATCTCTCTGCTGCAGACTTCTTTTTTTAAAGACCTATATGGGTCAATGAAATCTTTATTTTAATTTTGGGAAACAATATTCGCCAGGAGATCAGTTTCACAAGCCTGTATGATATCCTTGGGTGTTAATGATGGCTACTCTTCATGATTGGAAAGATGGGAAATAATATAAGTAGTAAGACCTCTCCCTGTTGCCTACACATCTAAGGTGATTCAAGCAAAGTAACTTTTCCTTAAAAGTCACTTGTAATTGATGCTCAACACACTGTCTCTAGATTGTAATCATTAAGGCAAAATGCCCACTTTTCAAAATAAAGATTCAGGTTGACTAAGTTTGCCACATGGAGGATATATATATAATGAAATATCAAGAGGTCAAAAATAAAACACAAGACCAGATCCTCAGCTAGTGTAAATTTTAATGGGGAGACATGTATTTGCACCAAATGGGGATCTGGCCCATAAAATCTGTTGGTCTCTATGGTTTGATCCAACTGAAGTAATGGGAGCCTTTCCATTGACTTTACTAGCTGTTGGAGCAGACCTCAGCACTCAGCTTACGGCATTTTCCAGAGTTTTAAAATATAGAAAAGAGAAGAATTTGATTGCTGGCTGCCAGATTTGTTTTGAAGAAACAAAGCTCTTCATGAAATGCAAAAAAGGTAAAAGTATTACATTAGCAGTGGGCAAACCCACTGTTCAGAGATTGAGTTTGAGCACTGAAAAGGTACTTGGTCCTGATTCTGCAACCCTTATTTGTGCTGATAGTTTCACAATAGTAATAGATTTGTCTTTAATGCAGCACCTGGAACTCTCATTATACTGATTGGGATTGGTAGGTACTGAGCACTTCTCAGGACTTGGACCCAAATGCTGATATATCTTCTATAACATGGAACCTGTAGACTGCAAAACTGGAAAGAAGAGACTTTCCTGTGACTATTATGATAGTCCTTCATTCTGATAAGGCCAGAAACGCTAACAGCTTTTCCTGTGGTGTTTTATCACTTTTGCTTCTCATCCCAGTCAGCAGCAGGGAGCTTGATAGCATGTAGAAAGGAAAAATGATGCTTTCAATTAAAGTTATCCAGTTGCTCAATCCTAATTTAAATGTATAGTTTAGTCTTCCTATGACCCTAAAATCACTGGCCTTTCATATTGGGTGGACCTTGGCATGTTTGGTGTCCCCTCCCCATGATCCATCCCCTGTTACTTGGGGAGGGGCTCTGTCCTCCTCCCACTGTGCCTGAGACTTCTGAACCACAGGGCTCTCCAGAACTGCAGTGGCAAAAGGAGCAGAACGTGCAGCTCCTCTGGCACAGCTATACCGTCCTCAGCCCTTCCACGCAGCTGTCTACAGCAAACAGAGCTGTAAACAGGGGAGTTTGAGTGGGACTTCTGTTGGAGGAGAAGGTATTTGTAGCTAGTTGTAGTTGTAGTTGTATTTGTATGTGTGGCGGCTGGTAGGGGCAGTGTGCTGGGAGAGAAGTTGAGCCCTGATTAGGGGGCGGGGCTTCTCTGACTAGGGGTCCTATAAAGGTAGCCAGCCAGTCAGGCAGCAGCATAGACAGCTGCAGTGGCACAGGAGCCAGAAAACAGAGCTGTAAATGGGAGTTTGAGTGGGAGTTTGCAGGGGGAGTTTGGGGGAAGACTAAGGGATGCAGGCAGAGGAACAGATGGGCTAGTGAAGGGAGTGTGCAGTGTTCTAGCAGTGTTTTGGTGCTCACTACCAATGTGGACACAAGAACAAATGGATATAAACTGGCCATCAGGAAATTTAGACTTGAAATTAGACGAAGGTTTCTAACCATCAGAAGAGTGAAGTTCTGGAACAGCCTTCCAAGGGGAGTGGTGGGGGCAAAAGACATATCTGGCTTCAAGACTAAGCTTGATAAGTTTATGGAGGGGATGGTATAATGGGATAGCCTAATTTTGGCAATTAATTGGTCTTTGACTATTAGCGGTAAATATGCCCAATGGCTTGTGATGGGATGTTAGATAGGGTGGGATCTGAGTTACTACAGAGAATTCTTTCCTGGGTGTCTGGCTGGTGAGTCTTGCTCACATGCTCAGGGTTTAGCTGATCGCCGTATTTGGGGTCGGGAAGGAATTTCCCTCCAGGGCAGATTTGCAGAGGCCCTGGGAGTTTTTAGCCTTCCTCTGCAGCGTGGGGCACGGGTCACTTGCTGGAAGTTTCTCTGCATCTTGAAGTCTTTAAACCATGATTTGAGGACTTCAGTGGCTCAGACATAGGTTTGATACAGGAGTGGGTGGGTGAGACTCTGTGCCCTGTGTTGTGCAGGAGGTCAGACTAGATGATCATAATGGTCCCTTTTTTTTTTTTAAAAAATGGAGATATTCTATCTCCTAGAACTGGAAGGGACCTTGAAAGGTCATCAAGTCCAGCCCCCTGCCTTCACTAGCAGGACCAAGTACCAATTTTGCCCCAGATCCCTAAGTGGCCCCCTCAAGGATTGAACTCACAACCCTGGGTTTAGCAGGCCACTGCTCAAACAACTGAGCTATCCCTCCCTCCCTTCTGACCTTAAAGTCTATGTCCTGTCCGGGTCTATAAAGCAGCCCTGCCAGAGGACAGGGCTGGGGTGGGGGCAAGGCTAGGGGTGGTGCAGCTGCGCTGCAGGAGCTACCAGCATGGGACCACCCAGTGGTCCCACATTCTGCTCCTTTCGCCACTGCAGTTCCAGAGAGCCCTGAGGTTCAAAAGTCTCCAGCGCAGCAGGCGGAGGACAGAGGCCCCCCACCCCCCAGGTAATGTGAAGGGGGAGAGCGCGGGGCCCCGGAATGGGGGCAGGGCAGGGTCATGTGAGGAGGTCACGTGCCTCCCCCTTTAGCTGGTGCAGCGTGCCGGTAAAGTTGGGTGTTTAGAAGTAGGCACCTGAATTGATACTAGGAGCCCCAATTATGTAAAGACTTGTGTACCTGCTTAACTTTATGAATGGAATGGTTCTGAGAAAGCTAAGCACAGGGCCTACAAGTATAAATAAGAGGCCTTTGAGAAACCCTTTAAGCTAATGAGCTAAACACCTTCACTTGTAATATCCCTTTGTGTTAATACTAACTGTACCTCAAGTGGATAGTAAGCCCTTCCCCCGATCACTGGGCTTAAAAACACCAGATTTGTTTATGTTGACTTGACACCAAGATGTTCAGTAGTTCTCTGAGGGTATGTCTACACTGCAGCTTGGACTGAACCTCCCAGCATGGGTAGACAGGCTTGAGTTAGTGCACTAAAAATAGCAGTGTGGATGTTTCAGTTAGGGCGGCAGCTCAGGTGCTCAAGCCCACCTGCCACACTGGGTCAGAGCTTGGGTGGCTAGCCTGAGTCTCTGCCAGAGCTGTAACATCCGTGCTGCTATTTTCAATGCTTTAGCTCAAGCCCTGGTAGTGTGTCTGTCCATCTGGGCTGGGGGGCTTGCTCCCAGCTGCAGTGCAGACATACCCAGAGAGGCTAGTTTCTCAGAACTAGAGAAATCTACAAATCATCATTGGGCAAGGCTACAATGATAATAACTCCTTATTAGTGAACAAATCACTCTACAGGCCCATCAGTAATTGGATGAGATAAAGATTTTTTTTTATTTTTATTTTTTTTTTGGTAAAAATCACCATGAAAGCTGTAAAAAGAGGCAGCTTTGTAAGGGCTGAGACACAATGTCTAAGCGTTCTGGTATGCTCAAGGGCTAGTGTAAGTGAAATGGCACATCTAAGGAGAGGAAAGATTCCTACATGGACGTTTTCAATGACCTATTGAGCTGTGGTTTATGAAGACTGAGGCAGATTTTCAGGAAGATCTGTAGGAGTCTTTTACAGGATTATGAACAGATGACTTGTCTGTATGCTTAACTGGAGCCAGAATGATTGACAGAGTTACTACTCCAAGTTTCAAAGAAGGTAGACCATGAACCTGCCAGACTTGTTACTCTAGTTGAAAAATCTAAATTACCCTTTGTTAATGTTAGCTCTCTGACATGTCTGATAGTCCTATGCAAAGGGGTGTGTGTGTGTGTGTGTGTAAAACTGTTAGTGTGCCCTGAACCTGCTTAACCTTTCCCTTGGGATTATTAATTTTATGTTCTGGTTCTAAGAGTAAGTCTCCCTCTCTCACACCTGTAGCATTTCATGTCTTTTTGGTAGTGTCCCAAAATAAGATAATACAAAAATCTCTTCTGAGAAGCAAATTTTTCCTCAATTCCCACTGGGCTAGCAAATTCTTTTAACTATGCTTTATAGTGAAACACATGCTTGTTTTTAAATGTCACTCAAAATAAAGATTAATAAATTTTCCAAGGCAATACATACATTATATTGTTAGTAGGATACACACAGTGCTCAAGGAGAACATAATTAATAGGTTCCAGAGAGGTTTTTGTATGCATGAGAGAAGAAATCTTTGTAGACAGCTAAGCTGGAAGTCACTGCAGCATCCTCTAACAGAATCAGTACTGACTTAGTATTCAATATTTAAAAGAAAAATCCTTTCTAAACAGAAGCTCATCATACTATTAACATCTCTTTCCCCAGTGTAAAACAGTCCCATGAGATAATAAAGCAAAGGTAACATAAAAAATAGAATTTCTGGGTGTTTAAGTGGAGATTCTTTCTATAAGTATCAGCTGGTGAAGCGTATGAAATGACTTGCATTGCTTATGGCAACCACATTTTATCTTCAAGGTTTTAGAATATTTTTGGGCCCTATAATACCTGTTCCCTTTCCTGTGCCCCACAAGCAATAAAGACCCCTGTTGAAGAAAAACCACTGTGATGCTTCTGAGGGGTACCCAGGGTTGTGAACCACCTTGCTACCACTGTCACTTAGAGGGAGGGAATCCTGTCTGTGCTGGCCGTGAATCAATTGCCTGACTCCACCAGCCTCTGCCAACGCAAGCACTGTCTTCCAGGCCTCCTCAGGCCTCGCTGTCTCTATACAGGCACACACCAACCCACACGTCTTCCAAGCGTCCCTCTTGCATGCTCAACTCCTGTTCTACTGAACACTCCCAAATCTTCTGCTCCCAAAGAAACAGTACACACCAGCTTACAAGATTCAGCTCAGGATCACCACTCCACTTAGCACGGTATTTATGTATATTTATAATGAAAACAAAGATATGTTTATTATCAGAGAGCAGATTCAAATGACAGTAAGTAAGAATATTGAAAACAGATGGTTACATGTAGAACAAAATAATAACACACTTTCTAGAGCCTAAACTTAATTCTCAATACTTTCCTCTCTTTCCTACAGGATAGCTTACCCTTAGTTCTTTTCTCAGCATTTTCAACCACGATGGCTAAGGTTCCCTTTTCATAAGATCAAGCCTGCAAGCAATTTGTTTTCACAGACTCAGGCATACCAGAACATCTCTCTGCACTCCCAGATATGCCAGACCAGTCCTTTGGTTCCCTTCACCCCTCCCCCGCTGTAGTGGGGTGGCAGGAGTTAAAAGCAGCCCTGGAGAGGGCTGCGGCTGGGAAAAGCAGTGAGAGCAGCTGAGTGAGTAGCTGACCACAGGTGTGGCCAGCTCAGTCAGGAGCCAGCTGGTCCTGATAAGAAGGCAGTGGGCCAGGAGTCAGGGGAATCTCACTCTAGCCCTGGAGTGGGAAGGGCTAGCTGCCTGAGAGCAAGGTACCTGAAGTAGAGCAGTGCTGGGGAAGGGCAAGAGGAGCTAGGGAGCTCCAGCCTGGTAAACCGCCAGGCTGCAGGCCTTGGTGAAGGCCTACAAAAGTACTGGGGCTACAGAGGTGCAGCTTGGGAATAGGCAGAGGTAGCTGATCCTAACCTCTTACCAATGATGAGTGGCCATTACAGACTGCAGTCTGCCCCAGTGAACGGGGGCTAGATGATGACTGGCAGTAGCCACCGAGGCAAGGTGGGGATAGAGGGTTGGGGGTTCTTGTGGGAGAGGAGACCCAGAGTGTGGAGGCACTGTTGTAAGGGGCACTGGGGGTCTGGGAGGGACATGGGGTCTAAGGCAGGTGAGACACCAGGCAGAAGGAGGTGCTCTGGAGCTGGACAAGAGCTAATTCCCAGGACAACCAGCAGGAGGTGCTGTGCCAGTGAGTGTTGCTTTGCTACACTCACCCCCCACTGCTTATCTGTTCCTGTTAATTTCCTTCTAAAGTCTCAGCAAATGCTTCCTTAACATTCGACTCAGTATGCTAATTATGAGTATGCTTCTGTTGTAAGGCACACAATATACAATGGTCCATCAGGGAAATAAGCATCTCCCAATCTCCTGGCTGGAGAAGTTTGTCTCAAGGCACACTACCTTTCAGTGACGTGTCTTTAACTGGGAGGCCTAGACAACATAATTCTCAACATACATATAACTGCTTAGATATTTTCCACACATACATCTCACAATGGTTACAATGACCAGTGTGATACAGGCTTTCATTAGAGACCTTACAAGACATTCTTTTGGCAAACTCAGGGGACCTGTACTCCTATGCCATCTGCCAGTTGGCATCAAAAGGTCGTTAAGTCACAGCCACCTAAAGGCTAGTTGATCCCAGTAGAGCCCATCCCTTCTGTTCTACTTGTCATGAGGAGTCTGATCCAAGGTCCACTGAAGTCAATAAAAATATTCCCATTGATATCAAAAGGCTTTGGATCAGAACCCAAGCTGAAATATGGGCACAACACATGCTTACCAGCCATAGTGGAATAAAAATATTTTTTTTTTTAAAAGTCATGGTGGATAGTTCATGATCTGGATAAATGGGTTAAACTTATCAATATATTTGCTAGTAGAAGATTGCCAAGCTCTACTCCACATGCATACCTGTTTCCATATCCATGGCTCAAGGAATTAGTAGCACTTGTCAGGAGAATAAAACAAAAAGTGCTCTCTATCTGTCTCAGTATGTAACTTACAATGGTTAAAAAGGTTAAGCTCCCACTTTCTAGAAAATCCTCCTTCAAAGGAAGAGTTTGTTTTCTCCTAATCGATGGAGGTTGCCTCAAATTTTGGAACATGTGGATTTTATAGTTTACATAATCCACACGTCTTCCTGTGAGCAACATGTAGAACTGTATCTCTTAGTTTGTTTGTTTGAAAAACAATCAGCATTGTAACTGGTTTAGCGCCCGCAACTTTGGATGTCTCTTGTGAAATCATTCCCTCATTAGCTCCAGTGAGCTGTCACCAATCATTTTCAGCCAAAGATGAAAAGCTAGTTCAGCAAATCCCAACCAGGGTGTGGGGGAATGAAAATCTATTTCCAATTCAAACAAAGTAGTCTTCAATATATGAACATCAACACTGCAATAGTTGTATTGGTGCTTGGTTTTGGTCTAAACTACATTTGATATAAAGTCTATTCTTAACAGCTGCTTTTGGCCTGACATGTAATGTCTGTTGCATATGTTTTTCAATGATTTCTAGGTCATTCTCCATAAGTGCCATTCTCCTACCCTTTATCTGTCTTGTCTACTTAGACTGCAAACTCCTTGGGGCAGGGACTGTTCCTTACTCTTTATTTAAACTGCCTATCACAGTGGGGTCTTGATCTTGCTTGGGGCCTCTAGATGCTCCTCCAATAAAAATAATAATTTTGCTATAGTCCCCTTATTTACTGTAAAATTTACCAGTAAATAAAAAGCCCCGTTGTGTTTCCTTGGAGCTCAATAGGAGTGAATTTGTTCTTTTTGTTTCAACTGGCTTCAGTGAGAATAAGATCAGGCCCAAATCAACTGTGTTTTGGATATGAGTGTCGTCTTCCCTAGCTGCTGCTGCCTCAATCTCTTCTGACTCATGTCTCATCACTAATGTTAAAAAAAGTGAATCGGGGGCAGTAGACTTCAGAATGGGGTTCCTTCTATCCTAATGGGAGAAATATGCAGTATCTCTAGCTAGACTAGGAGCACCTGGGTAAAGGAATCTCCTATCTATAGCTGACAACTTTCAGCCTCACCTCATGATGGGTGATAGATTGGCAGATTGAAGTGGAAGTAATGGGAGGGGGAAAGCTCCACGTAGATCCTCTAAATATGATCCCTTTATAGGCCGTATTAGTCTACTGTGAGTATTTATAAGGAACCTAGTCCCTTCCGATTTAAGTGCCTATGATGAACAGTTTCCAACTCATAGGAGTGATGTAAAAAAATTGGAAAAAATCAGATTGTTTCAATTTATTGGGTGATGGTTACCAGCAGGTACATGGAAACAATACCTCTTCCTGTGATACCACTTGTGATTCTAGCCTGGGGAACGCCAGTCATCAGAATATCAAATCCATAGTTTGTAATTAAAGACACTTCTCTTCTGAAGTCACATAGATAAATAAGCATATGCTTCTAGTTTCTCTCTGCTACTATGTGGACAGTTGGGTCTCTTCTTTCCTCTTCTGGCAGACTGTAAACAGGTGAGTATCTTTTCTTCTTGGGCTCAAGCTCCAACATGCTGTCACTCTAGTTCTGATTTATGCAAAAAGATAATGTAGTCGCCTTGATCAGCATCTTGCAGGCTGACGTTTCTGGTGGTCCATTGTTTAATTTTAGGTTGAATAGCCTTACTGGGTGCTCTTTTCTAGAACCACACAAGATTTCAACAAGAAAAATACATTTGTTTAACACATTTTTTACCAGCTTTAATGCAAATTTCAAATGTCTGAAAGGATTTCAAATTTTGAATATTTTTAAAGGAAAAAAAAGTCAATGTTTAAAACTTTCATGAGACATGCATCCCATTTTCCAATAAGATCTAATTTCAACACATGTCCCTCTCTTTCTCCATGAGATTATTTTTTTGGAACAACAGATATTACATGTTTTTCCCCCCCCACTTACGTTTGATAGAAAGATAGTTTCCAAAAACTCACTGTTGGGAGATGAGACTGTGGGAAGAACAATAACAGCCTAAAAGAACAGGAGTACTTGTGGCACCTTAGAGACTAACAAATTTATTAGAGCATAAGCTTTCGTGGGCTACAACCCACTTCTTCGGATGCATATTGAGTGAAACATATCGAGGAGATATATATACACACATACAGAGAGCATGAACAGGTGGGAGTTGTCTTACCAACTCTGAGAGGCCAATTAAGTAAGAGAAAAAAAACTTTTGAAGTGATAATCAAGGTAGCCAAGTACAGACAGCCTAGTCATCACATAGTTTATTCACAAACTGCTGTTCCTTTTAATTGAAATGCCATGAAAATTGCCTTGGGTTTTCCTGAGATGCTACAACAACAGGAACATTCGAAATCACTTTTGACAGAGCCCATGATAACAGCAGTCATTGTTAGCTAACCTCGAGGGCTTTGCTATGCAGCTGAAAGGGGGGGAAAGTATTTACATATTCTGTTCTTTCAAAGATATTCCAGTGGGAATCAAGCCATTGATCATTTCTTGTATCTACACAATGTCACAAAAGTTTTATAATCAAAAGAGCTCAATTATTATATCACTTTACCACAACTCCTTGCCAAGCCCAACTGGATGCTGCTGGGAAGAAATTATTTTTTCATGTACAATTTGCATATCATAACTAAACAGAGGCAGGGAAGCATGGTGGGAACAACAAAGGGAGTAATAAGGGTTGTGTCTGAGGCCAGGTCAACACTTGCCAGAGATAATGGTTGATGATTGAATCACTTGTACTTTGTTACCTACCAGCACTGACTGGTTTTCATCATGATGATAAAAGAAACAAATCTTGCACAATAAGCATTGATCCCCATTGTTAGAATCTGAAAGCAGTACAACTGCTTTTCACTCCAGGAAATCACAAGTGAAAAATGATCTTAAGAATAAATATGACAGCCCTTCTTAAGTGAGTGAATTATTTTCAGTAATATACATAGTGTACAGAGCCCAGAGCGAGAACACTGAGCCATTTTGTACTCAGTTTAGTAAGAAACCTGAACCTGTGAAAAATTGTTTAGCATAACCCCACAGTATCTGCTTAATTGTATTTATTTTGGCTTACACACTGTCACAGATGTTCATTATTAAACAAGGAAAACACCGTAAATTTAGTAGATGGTTTAAAGGGAAGAAAGAAACCAGAGTAAAATTTATAAGTATATTTATATGTGACCTGACCAGGATCTCTAGAGTGTGTTTTAGCCACCTGCTGGAATCTGGTTTCCTCTTGGGAGCACATTGACGTAAATCCACTTAACCCTAATAGGAGCTATTGAGATTATTGAATGACTTGGCTAATGGGCAAGTGAAAGGGGTCTATCTAGGTGAAAAACTTTCAAAGGATGTTTTCAGGTTTGGAGGAGATAAGATGTTTGTGTGGGTCTGTTATCACTTTCTCATGCTAGGATACCTTAGATGTGTCCACAGGAATTTGGCCCTTGCAGATTCAGTCATTATATTCACATGGGAATTTTAGCTGACCTTGTCAACTCTGACAGCAGTGCTTTAGATAGCACAGAGAAACCCTTCAATAAACCTCCCCAGGTTTCAAGAGCTCTATTAATAGAGCCACGACATCTGAGAGAACACTAGTACTGGAGGTGTGAGGTTTTTAATTATATTAAGCTTTTGCTTGCTTGTGTTAGGTATGTACAATGAAGCCAAGGATACATACTATATAACGGGGACATAACCCCTGGTGCTTCAATGATACTCAGCTTCACTTCTGCTTCAATAAGTTTCTCCATTAATTCTATTATGTTTTATCATCAAATCTTTCCCCTTATTTTCAAGTTATTCTAAATTGTTTGAGATTTAAGACTCAAGTTACAAAATACCTATATATAGTTTAATAACCTTGCACTTTTTTGTATTTATAGATTCTAGATCCATGCATGGATTTGACTCGATGTGTGTATATATAGTGTATAGTATCAATCAATGTAGGATCTTTCAAATATCATTGCGAAAGTAGTTTGCTGACACCATTGGTGTTCCTAATGGACTTTTCACCTTTGAGGATTAGCATTAGGAGAAGAAAGAAAACCAGTCTTTTTTAACATTCAGCATGATACATGTAAGGCAATAGGCCATATCTGTAACAATGGAATGAGAGCTGGAATTGAGTGTTGTCTCTAATGCACATGTATTAATTCAGAACTACAGGTAGCCTAAATCAGTCACATAAGTTCACATGCATGCATATAACGGTATAAACAAAATAAAGGAGCACAGTGTAATAAAAACCCACTTGAGCCAGTCCAGTTTTCATCCATCTGTATAAAGCTCAGTGTATTATTGCTACACTAGACCACCAGTGGAGCAAGAAGAAAAGCTTTGCATGTGAAGTGGAACTTGAACTTTTGTGTTCTTGATGGTTTTGGGAAAGATGAAGAAAATAACAAAATGTTGGAGAGGAGGCAAAGGTTTAAGTGCCACAGAAAATATGAAGCAAAATATTTTTCCATATTTACACTTAATTCTAGTTGTTGGTTTCTCTTTAAAACCTGTTCTTTCTTTTTGCTGGAAGAGAAGGAATGTAAAGATGCAACAGTAAGACTCAAATCAGGGGCTGTTAAAATGGTGCCAAAGATAAAATAGCACATATAACAAAGGAAAATATATATGGATAGGGGAGGGTGGGGGAGGGGGTTGGGTTGGAACATCCCAAAGTCTATAAAGATAGTTTCATAATTCCTTCTATGATTTTTAAAGAGGAAAGGGAAAGAGTATGAGGTTGGGTTAGGAGGAATTTGAGCTTGCCATGATTGCATGCCACAGATTTCATTTTTGAAAGCTTCATTTACATCTCATCGCCTTTGGTGATTGGTATAGCTGTGGCAAGTAGAACATCAAAGGACAGTAGAAACACTACGTGTGTGGTGCTGCTGGGGAAAAGGAATTTACAAGACTCATCACAGGTTTCCATGCTAGCACATTTGTTTGCATAATTGGTATCTTACCTGCTAACACTGACACGGGCTCTTTTCTGTCTGACAAGTGAAGACAGTTAGGGATAATTGCATCTAAAGCCCAGTCCAAAACCCATTCAAGTCAATGAGAAGATCTAATATGCAGAAAAGGCAGATATACACCATAATCCCAGAGTGTGAGCTATACCCTTCCTGAATGACATCAGAAATAAAAACTAGTCACCAACTGGAGAAACATCCAAGACTACCCTGTCACCCTAATCTTACTGGCTAAAATCACAAATAGAATATAGGATGAAGAGAATATGCTTTAAAGAGGCTAATAGAATATGCAATTTCTGATATCTTTTCCTTTCTTTCCAATGGGGAGTGTAGTTATAATTAATGTTTTAGTCACTTTTAGGTCTTCTTGAAAGCTGACTTCCTAGATGGATTGTCTTAAAAAAAAAAAAAGGATGGGGGCATGTAATAAAAAAATTGAATATATGGCTTGTGGATAATAAATTAAGTAGGAAGCTGTAATTCATGCTCAGGTGGAAGAGAACTTATATTTTCATGAGTTCTCCACTTCTAGGCTGGATCCATACTTTTCTACAGCTTGTTGAGGAACCATTTCTTTATCTTGTTCTGAAAACCAGGACAACTACTTTGAACAGACCCTAATATAATAACATTTATTGACAAAGAAAGAAGTTGAGTGTTACTGCTTTGAATTTCTATATTCCTATATAGAAGTCTGCTTTTATTATTAGTTATGTCTTTCATGTAAATTTGGGGTATGAAACAGCTGCACAGAATCACACAATTCATTTTGCCTGGACAGACATCTGCTAGTACAGAATTGTTGCACATGATGAAAATGTAGATAGACTAATGCATGTTAACTATATCACTAGGGATTATACACCATAGAAAAATGAAGTATTTTATCTATATGCCAGGCTTATGTGGAAAGACTCACATATAGTAATATACTTGTTCCTTGCCAACACGAAAAAAGGTAGGACACAAAAAGCACACAGAGGGCAGGTATGCTAAGCAACATGATGTCATATTATGTACTCACTTTCCTGACCATAACCCCCTTTAAATATGTTTGGTACTTTAAGTCAATGAAATTACTTCCTTTTTTGTCTTGTAAGCACTCAGATGAAAGATGTTATTGCAGTGGTGGAGATTAAATCTTTAAAAGTCTGATTGTGGGTTACGGGAAGACTGCAGGTATGGTCAGGGATTTTGACCTGTTGTATTCATTACTGAAAATAAATTTAACAGTTTAATGAAGCATGAAACACAGTTTAAAATGCAGGGTGATTGGTACAGACCAATAGTTAATGTTTTACTGTTATACATACTTATCCTGTTCAGACTTGTTTAGATTCCTTAGCTGTCACAGTTCAGAGAAACTTAGTAAGTTACCAGGCAATCAACGAGAGTGGTCATTTTCCATTATTTGTACAGTTCTTATTTCACTGTTTGTTTTATATGAGTTTATATCTGATTATCTTCATGAAGTCAGGCCTTATTATTTTTGTATTCTTATTGCTTCAGGATTTGGTGCAATTAATGGAGAAAAATGTCCCTCCTGTAGATGCGTGTTCCCTTGTTATGGATCATATAGTATATTGGAGTAACTCCTCCATTATGAAACTGAAGAGAGCCTTCCTTGCCTAGCTGCCCTTTGATAGCAGAAATGCAAATCGATCACTATGATACAGCACAGTGTACATGCAAGTGTAAGTTTGAATAAAAGTATTTAGTGTTAATATAGCACTTTGCTTTTTTAGTGTCCATACACATATTCACTGATGCTCACCAATTATTTGAGTTAGGTAAAGTATTATCCCAGGCTGTAGAAGAGGAAACACTGGCAATAGATGTTCAGAGCCAGTTTTTCACCGAATACAGGCCTGTTATTTTTGTTCACTCTGCTTGTACATTATATCCTTTCCCTTCCCTTCTTTTTTGTCTTGTCTAGATAGACTTGTATGCTTATGGGGCAGGCCATGTCTCTTATTCTATGTCTGTACAGTGCCTAGCACAACGATGTTTTTTGTTGTCTCCTAGGTCCTACCGGAATAAAAAATAATAATAATTTGCATTACTGCAGTTACATAGTTGCACATACAAAGCCATCTAGACATCTTCCTAGTGAGCCACTGAGCTAAATACAAATGCAGAGCCATCAGGTCTCTGCTTTTGAAAATACAGCCCTGAGTGATTTGCCTAAGGCCATGCAGAAAATGAGTGGAAAAGTTGAGATTACAGTTCAGAAATTCTTGGCTCTAGTCTCTATTTTCTAATTCGCACATCCTTGTGATACTGATGTCTATTTGAAAGACTGAGTAATCTAGAAGAGTGAACAGGAGTCAAACTCCTAGATGCTAATTTTTGGTCTGTCTTTAACTTGCTGTGTGGTATTGAGCAAGTCACTTCACCTTTCTGCCTCATAAATTGAGATAATGCAAACCTAGAGATGGCCAGAAAATGGGTGGGAAAATCACATTTTTGGGGGTAAAATTTCATTTGCTTTGGTCAAAAATTTCTGACCAACTCTACTTTCAAGGGTATTTGAGAATAAATTAACTAATGTTTGTGTAACACGTATATAATGGCTAAATGTGGTCCCCTGGATAGACTATGCCATCAATATGGCAATGCATAGGGAAATAGTCTCCCATACATATGTCTGTCAGAGAATATTGTAGTGATGGAGGTATGGTCCATGCATTTCCTCAGTATGTACAAAGTTGGATATGTGAGCAAGGGGAAAGGGAGGATTCATTAAACCGTATAAAGGAGAGAGGAAATGAGCTTTTGTTATCATAATGTATTGTCTTTCCAGTACCAAATTTAAGCCCAAATTCTGCAATCACTTCACATGCTTAAGTGTTGTAGAATTAGGGCTTTATATCAGAACTCATTCTTTCCAGAGGCAAAGAATCTCCTACATCTTGTTTGCTAAAGAGGGGCTTAGTTGAGAGCTGATGAAAAGTGCTTACAATCATCCTTATTCATCATCATGTTCCTATTGTGCCTCTGGCGTTTAGGGCAGTGAGGAAGCTCCTCCACTCCTGTCTGTTTCTGGCAAGTCTTTCATCCTTGTTAAAGCTCCAATTATATCATTATTAAGAAAAGGACATGAAAGAAGTGCTTAAAAATAATGGTGTGAATGAGTTTACATAGAAGCTGCAGAGAGAGGAAAGGGGACAAAGGAAGCTTTACAGGAACACAGGAATTGCCATATTGCTACACTTAGTTTTCTATCCAGTCTCCAAAAATGATCAATATCAACTGCTTCAGAGGAAAGTGCAAAAAATATTGTGGTAGATAGTTATGGAATAACCTGTCCACAAATGAAGTTTCTTCTTAATCCCCATTGGTTAGTTTGGTTTATGATTTAAACTATCAGAGCTACATGAAAGCTCTTTGGATTTTTTTTTTAAATGCAATTTTAATTCTGGATATTTAAATATAATGCTCACATACATTTTTGAACCTGATGAGCTCTTGGCCTCCATTGTAGTTTGTGGCAGTGGAGCTAACCTTCTGTTGTATGGAAAATGTATTTCATTTGACCCATTTTGAATTGGCCACTTTTCAATGTCTTTGAGTGCGCCTCCGCCTTGTTTTTCTATTCTCAAGTGAATAAAAAGATCCATTGAACTAGTATGTTAAAAAAGCCACTCTGTAAAAGAGAATCATACTACTTGGAAAAGGGAATGCACTAATAGAAGTTTCCAGGTAACTCTTTACTTTTTTATTTCTTTTTTTTTTAAAAACAAAGTGCTGTGCTGGTCTTTGATCAGGGCTTATTACTCTTGAAATATACAAGCTTAAAACAATGTAACAGTTTGTCTTAACTAGTTATAATAACAAACTAATATGCTATGGCAGGCTAACAAGATGATAAATACTGCACTTAACTTTCATTTATAGTTCCTGTTTTAAAAGGTTCGTATTTGTAGTCTCACAGGTCTATCCATTGCTAGATAGGTGCGTAGTGGATAATATAAGGACATGTCATATACGACTCCTGCATTCCTTAAAGTATTCTGTACACAATACTATGTCAATTTTTAATAATTTCTTGCTGGAGTTATATTGCAATTCAATATTTAAGTGTGCTGAAAGTTTACTCGATAGAGGATGCAGGACTGAACCTTTAGAAATATATATACTTCTTTGTTGCAAATCTTCATGCCTCTGAAGACTCTTTATGCTTAGTTGGAGTTCTAGCCTATATGGCTTAAGGGTTGTCAACAGCACTTAATTTTTTCAGGATTGGAGCCCAAGTCTTGTATTATGTTGAAATTATCAATAATTTAGAGATTGGAGCTATTGAATATTTCACTACATAGTTCTCCAGCTAAAATCAGGGATCTTCTGGGCATTGTACAAGCATATTACAAGTAAATTAATTCTGCATTTATTTGTGATAAAATACTGTCTACATATAAACAAGTTTTTTAAGTGCTACAATTCACTATAAATTCCAGATGAAGACATTTGTAACAACATTTAATACTTGAAATAAAGTATGAGCAAATTTAATTTACAAACGCATAGTAGCTGTTGTTTTCTGGAAGCAATCAAGATTTGTGACTTTGACAGCTTCTCAGAGGGAATGTCACTGGGTGGTACACCAAGAAGATATTGTGATAGCTGCAAGATGGGAAAATCTAGTTGCTTTCAATTTCCACCTTTCTACAGAGTTCCTGGTGCAGAATGTATTTGGTTATGACAGGTACTGTACAAAGAATGACAACTTTGTTTCCATAGTGCTTGCAGTAACCGGAGATTAAAAGTTCATTAAAATCTTTTCCTATCTTAGCATAGTTGTGAAGTTTTCAAGAGGGATCTCTTTTTTTTTTCCAGGTCTGAATAACAATTTTCCTTCTGTTTTTTTGTTTTGCCATTTCTGGGATTGGCATTTCTCAATATGATTCCATCAGCCAGATTCTGGGTGAAAGATCTCAAATTAGAATGGTTTGAATCAGAATTGACAGAGTAATCGTTAAAGCAGTCATACAGTTCACAAACTGTTGTATATCTTGTTCCGTCCAGTCATAGTTCAACTGCTGAGAATTTGCCTCTCAATTTTTTGCTGTCATTATGTGGACGCCTTGCTCTGGAACATCTTGTGTTTGAGTGAACTGTCAGAGCTTGGGCAGCAGGGATAACTGCAGAGATAGTCCAAGTATACTTCCATCTGAACTTGAGATGCTTGAATATTTGAATCTGTCTCAGTAAGATTCCACTCCTACAAAATAGATGGGTTGGCTTTGAATCCTCTCAGCAAGAGGCAGTCATCACCCCTTTGTTTTCCAGAAGGCAGTCAAGCATGTAAGTTGAGTTCCACCTGGTGATAACATCTTCAGTGTACTGGATCACAGGAAAGCCTATTGTGTATAATTTAAAGATGGCAGAAGATGAATGCTTAAAATGGTTGACCAGTTTCTAGCTAACTACAAGTAAGCTCATCATGGATGGCTGTTTTAATAAAGCGTGGTTAACACATTCTGTATTAATGATTTAGTGAGTGAGATGGGCAATGATGGTAACACTGTGCTAGATGTCAAGCAAACAAATATCAAAAGCAGCAAACAACTTTCATAAACTTGAAAAGATGTGGAAAGTAACATGATACAACAATATGAATTTTTAACTCTGGCATCATGTCTGTCCTCATTTATGGAACAGAGTCATGGAAATCTACAACAGAAATTGATAGGAAGATTAACTCATTCGAAATTAAATACCTGCAGAAGAACTTCAGAGTCTATTAGAAAGCTTGCAACATCAGAAATTCTAAGTAGTATAAACCAACCTAAAGCATCATATATGGTAAGATGATGATGATGGACATATTTAGGACATGCTTTAAGAATGACACCAACATGACTTCCTGTCAAGTGGAAATATGATCATCAACCGGGAAGAGAAAAAGAGGGTGACCTAGAGAAACATTATGCAGAACAATGGAGCAAGAAGCCAAATACGTCAACATAATACTCAAAAACCTGTACAGACCAACACAAGACTGAAATAAAAGGTGGAATCTGCTGGATGGCTTATGCACCTGAGGGTGCAGGAAAAGAAAGAAAGAAGAAGGCACAATTTTAGGATTTGCCAAAGAGTCCAAGCAATTCTTAATAGTCATTGAAAGATTTTATAACATTATTGCCATTATGCTAGAGAATCATGTGGACGTTAACTTTCTCAGTAAGGCATTAGAAATGGTGGTTCCGGTGTTCTTTCTTTCTTTCTTTCTTTCTTTCTTTCTTTCTTTCAAAAGCCTCAGTACTGAACCACTTCTTCTGTTGAACTTCAGCCTCAGTCCCAGGAAAGGAGAGTGTGGTAGTGTTATGGTTCCACATAGCGGGTTATGGTTGTCATCAGGTTTGACCTCATGAAAATGTTTATCAAGGATCATTGTGTGGTCAAACTAAATTGCAGGAGAAGAGTTGGACAGAGGGGTGAAGTAGTCTGTTTCACTGAAAAAAGCCCAATTCCTTAAAGCCAGCTTGCTTTCCATCAACTCAGGAAGAGTAAGAGTCACGGAAAGGAATGCCATTTCCTTAGTTTTTTCCCTGTCTAGGAGGCTCCCTCCCCATCCTGCTGCTACTTTCACTCCTATCATCTTTCTTGTTAGAGAATTTACTTTGAAGCCCATGTTGCTAGCTCCATGTCCTGGCATCTGGAGAGAGCACTCCAGGAAAGGAAGCATTGTAAGCAACCACACTGGCCTCACAATTCTAGGAGTATCCAAAGCAAATGGATTAATGATGGTAATGTACCACTACATTCAAATACAAATAACATAAAAGTTAAATTAAATATATGTATGTCCTAATTCCATACAAAATAAAACAGCTAAACTAAACAGATGATAGAATGTTACAGCATTTTCTGGATGCTAGCATTAGGCACTGGTATGTTGCAAAGAACATATAACCAGGTGTGATGCTGTCTAAACAGGTTACCAGCTCTCTGATGCAGACTGGCCAGCTCTGACCAGAGCAACAGGGCAATTCATTTGTGTCTGAATATCAAAGAAGTGTTAGAGTGTGTCAGTATGTATTCAGGTCAATTCATTTGTGTGGATAGAAATCAAGAGAGATACTGAGTGTATTGTTTTCATCTGTCTGTATCCTTCATTTAATTAGCCTTAAACTGAAATGTGTGTTAGTGTTTAAATGTGAATTTACTTGGTGTGTAAAGCTGCATGAAAACCAATGAAGAATTGTTTCTGGCTATCACATTGTGTTTACATTCTGTTTGCCGATTGGAGCCTTGGAAATATAAATGAAGGAACATGTTGACTTCAATGCGTGGGTCGTTGTGTGTTCAACAATGGGGAATCTACAGACCCATGCAGATGGAAAGGCTTGCCAGATTGTTTTCAGCTATAAGAAGGGACCCTGGGAGCAATTCTGCATCTCTGATCTATTTGAGTGCTATCAGGGGGCATTCCAGATACAAGACAGAGGCCCCAGAGCCACTCTGGGCAACCCTGAGAGACTTCTGGAAACCAGCAGACTTTACACCTCTGCTACCAATTGGACTTCTCAACTCTGACACATAGTTTGTATTTTACCTGCTTTAACCTCTCAGTAATGCTCATTTCTTTTTCTTAGCTAATAAATCTTTAGTTAGTTTACTATCTAACCAGGCTATCAGCATTGTTTCTCATGTGCGATCCTGGGGTAACTGACCTAGGATAAGTGACTTGCCCTTTGGGACTGGGAGTAATGTGTGGTGATTTTTGGTTTTAATGACCTTCCATCAGAGAAGGCAAGTTTGTCTGTCTGAATGGCAAGATGTGCTGGAGAGCCTAAGGGGATCGTCTGTGGCTCCATGGTAAGGCTAATATAGTAATCCAGGAGGGCACACTTGTTACTGGTTTGGTAAAATGTAATTATAGAATATACCACCAGTTTGGGGGCATATTTCCTGACATTCTGACCTGAGTTTGGCACTCTTAGTTGTGAGCCTTATCAGCGTGACACCAGGAATATTAATTTCATAGTCTGTCAAATATAGGGTGACCAGATGTTCCGTTTTTGAAGGGACAGTCCAATTTTTTGGGACTTTTTCTTATATAGGCTCCAATTACCCCCCTCCCCCTGTCCCATTTTTTCACAGGTGCTATCTGGTCACTCTAGTCAAATAAACCAAGCCTTGCTGAGGTCTCTATGCCCATTCTTGTGACTTTAGTCACAAAATACAGAGTTGGGAGGGGGGAATGAATCCTTTTCCAATATGGTTGAATTAGCCTATTCTGAATTATAGAGGCTTTAATTCCGAAGAGAAATCAGCAACTCCCAGTCTACAGCCCTGATTCAGCAAACTACTTGAGTATGTGCCTAAGGCTATGTCTACACTACAGAATTAGGTCGGATTTATAGAAGCCGGTTTTATAGAAACCGGTTGTATGCAGCCGATTGTGTGTGTCCCCACCTAAGATGCTCTAAGTGCATGAAGTCGGCGGACCGCGTCCACAGTACCGAGGCTAGCGTCGACTTCCGGCGCATTGCACTATGGTACCTATCCCACAGTTCCCGGAGCCTCCGGCGCCCATTGGAATTATGGGTTGAGATCGCAATGCCCGGATGATGCAAAGCAGTGCCGCGAGGGGTTCTGGGTACATTGCGTCAGGCCCCTCCCCCGCCGTCACAGCAACGGCAGACAATAGATTCGCGCCTTTTTACCTGGGTTACCTGTGCAGACAACATACCACGCCAAGCATTGAGCCCGCTCAGCTCAGCTCACCGTCACCATATCTCTTCCGGGTGCCGGCAAACGTGGGACTGCATTGCTAAACAGCAGCAGCAGCTTACTGCCTTTTGGCGGTAGACGGTGCAGCATGACTGATAGCCTTCATTGGCGATCTGGGTGCTGGCAGCTGTGGGGCTGGCAGCCGTAGGGCTGCATTGCACCAGCCCCTTGCCTTTTGGTAGAAGATGGTATATTACGACTGGTAACCGTCGTCATCGTACTGCAGTGGCTGTCGATCATGGGCACCCGGGCAGACAATGATGGTTATCAGTCGTAGTATGCTATTTTCTGCCAAGTGCCCAATATTGTCTGCTAAGCACCCAGAAGAGGCCGAGGGCTATCTGGGTGCTGGCAGACATGGGGCTGGCAGCCGTGGGGCTGCATTGCACCAGCCCCCTTGCCTTGATGATGATGGTTATCAGACGTATTATCCGCAGGATGGGGCAACATTGCTACACAGCAGCAACCCCTTGCCTTTTGGGCAGTAGATAGTATATTACGACTGGTATCCATCGTTGTCATACTGGGTATCAGATCGTGCAATAGACCTGAAGGCTAACTGCCAAGCGCCCAGTATTTGTTGCCAAGCACCCAGAAAATGCCAAGGGCTATCAGTCATGCTGCACCGTCGTCTTAAGATGTAAAAAATAGATTTATTCTGTATTCATTTGCTTCCCCCCCTTCCTCCTGCTAAACCCAGGCTTTTGAGTTCAATCTTTGGGGGGGGGCATTCTGTGTGACAGTTGTTTGTGTTTCTCCCTGATGCAAAGCCACCTTTCTTGATTTTAATTCCCTGTACCTGTATGCCATGTCGTCACTCGCCCCTCCCTCCCTCCCTCTCTCCCTCCCTCCCTTCTTCCCCTGGTCCGTCAGATACTACTTTCGCGCCTTTTTTCAGACCAGACGCCATAGCCAGCACTGGGATCATGGAGCCCGCTCAGATCACCGCGGCAATTATGAGCACTATGAACACCACGCGCATTGTCCTGGAAAACATGCAGAGCCTCCTGGACATGCCAAAGCCAAACCAGGACCAGCTGAGGAGGAGGCGATTGCCGCGCGGCGACGATAGTGATGAGGAAATTGACATGGACCTCTCACAAGGCACAGGCCCCAGCAATGTGGAAATCCTGGTGTTACTGGGGCAGGTTCATGCCGTGGACCGCCGATTCTGGGCCCGGGAAACAAGCACAGAGTGGTGGGACCGCATCGTGTTGCAGGTCTGGGACGATGCCCAGTGGCTGCGAAACTTTCGCATGCGTAAGGGCACTTTCATGGAACTTTGTGACTTGCTTTCCCCTGCCCTGAAGCGCCAGAATACCAGGATGAGAGCAGCCCTCACAGTGGAGAAGCGAGTGGCGATAGCCCTGTGGAAGCTTGCAACGCCAGACAGCTACCGGTCAGTTGGGAATCAATTTGGAGTGGGCAAATCTACTGTGGGGGCTGCTGTGATCCAAGTTGCCAGGGCAATGAGAGACCTGGTGATATCAAGGGTAGTGACTCTGGGAAACGTGCAGACCATAGTGGATGGCTTTGCTGCAATGGGATTCCCAAACTGTGGTGGGGCGATAGACGGAACCCATATCCCTATCTTGGCACCGGCGCACCAAGCCACCGACTACATAAACCGCAAGGGGTACTTTTCAATGCTGCTGCAAGCCCTGGTGGATCACAAGGGACGTTTCACCGACATCAACGTGGGCTGGCCGGGAAGAGTACATGATGCTCGCGTCTTCAGGCAGTCTCTTCTGTTTCGAAAGCTGGAGGAAGGGACTTTCTTCCCAGACCAGAAAATAACAGTTGGGGATGTTGAAATGCCTATCGTGATCCTTGGGGACCCAGCCTACCCCTTAATGCCATGGCTCATGAAGCCATACACAGGCAGCCTGGACAGCAGTCAGGACCTGTTCAACTACAGGCTGAGCAAGTGCCGAATGGTGGTGGAATGTGCATTTGGCCGTTTAAAAGCGCGCTGGCGCAGCTTACTGACTCGCTCAGACCTTAACGAAAAGAATCTCCCCATTGT
Source organism: Terrapene triunguis (assembly GCF_002925995.2). Taxonomy (NCBI): domain Eukaryota; kingdom Metazoa; phylum Chordata; order Testudines; family Emydidae; genus Terrapene; species Terrapene triunguis. The sequence continues at coordinate 352,072 of NW_020664383.1, forward strand.
TATTGCTACTTGCTGTGCGCTCCACAATATATGTGAAAGTAAGGGGGAGACATTTATGGCGGGGTGGGAGGTTGAGGCAAATCGCCTGGCCGCTGATTACGCGCAGCCAGACACCAGGGCGGTTAGAGGAGCACAGCAGGGCGCGGTGCACATCAGAGAAGCGTTGAAAACCAGTTTTGTGACTGGCCAGGCTACGGAGTGAAACTTCTGTTTGTTGCTCCTTGATGAACCCTCTGCCCCTCCCCCACCACCCTGTTAACTCTACTTCCCTGCAAACCAACCACCCCACCCTCCCCTACTACCCTCCCCCCTTCGAGCACCACTTGCAGAGGCAATAAAGTCATTGTTGCTTCACATTCATGCATTCTTTATTAATTCAGCACACAACTAGGGGGATAATTGGAAAGGTAGCCCGGGATGGGTGGGGGAGGAGGGAAGGAAAAGGACACACTCCAATTTAAAACTTTAAAACTTATTGCTATGGAAATCATCTAGGGTGGAGTGAGTGGGTGGCCGAAGGCCCCCCCACCGTGTTCTTGGGCGTCTGGGTGAGGAGGCAATGGGACTTGGGGAGGATGGCTGCTGGTTACAGAGGGGCTGTAGCGGCGGTCTCTGCTCCTGCTGCCTTTCCTGCAGCTCAACCATACGCAGGAGCATATCACTTTGATGCTCCAGCAGCCGGAGCATCGACTCTTGCTTTCTGATTACAAGTTGACGCCACCTCTCCTCTTCAGCCCGCGTTTCAGCACGCAACTTCTCCTCTTCAGCACGCCACCTCTCCTCTCGCTCATATTGGGCTTTTTTAAAATCAGTCATTGACTGCCTCCACGCATTCAGCTGTGCTCTGTCAGCGTGGGAGGCAGTCTGAAGTTCAGTAAACATTTCGTCACGCGTCCTTCGCTTCCTTCTTCGAATATTCACTAGCCTCTGCGAAGGAGTAAGATTTGCAGCTGGTGGAGAAGGGAGAGGTTGTTAAAAAAGATACATTTTAGAGAACAATGGGTAGACTCTTTCACGTTAGATTTTGCTGTTCACAACATCACACAGCACATGTGCTTTCGTTACAAGGTCGCATTTTTCCTCTTATATTGAGAGTCTCCTGGTTTGGTGTGAGAGATCACTCACGCAGTGCCAGGACACAGATTTCAGCTTGCAGGCAGCCATGGTAAGACATATAGTCTTTGGGCTTTTTTAACCTTCTTAACATGTGGGGATGGTTTCAAACAGTTCTGCCCTCATTTCCCATACCAAGCACCCGTGCCATTTAAAATGGGTTTGCAATGTAAAAGGAGGGGCTGCGATTTCAGGTTTAACATGCAGCACAAACCCAACTAACTCCCCTCCCCCTCACACCCAATTCTCTGGGATGGTCACTTCACCCCTCCCCCCCACCGCGTGGTTAACAGCGGGGAATATTTCTGTTCAGCAGACCAGGAAGGGGCACCTCTGAATGTCCCCTTAATAAAATTGCCCCATTTTAACCAGGTGACCGTGAATGATATCACTCTCCTGAGGATAACAAAGAGTGATAAGGAATGGATGTTGTCTGCATGCCAGCAAACACCGGGACCATACGCTGCCATGCTTTGTTATGCAATGATTCCAGACTACGTGCTACTGGCCTGGCGTGGTAAAGTGTCCTACCATGGCGGACGGGATAAGGCAGCCCTCCCCAGAAACCTTTTGCAAAGGCTTTGGGAGTACATGAAGGAGAGCTTTCTGGAGATGTCCCTGGAGGATTTCCGCTCCATCCCCATACACGTTAACAGACTTTTCCAGTAGCTGTACTGGCTGCGATTGCCAGGGCAAATTAATCATTAATCATTAAACACGCTTGTTTTTAAACCATGTGTAATATTTACAAAGGTACACTCACCAGAGGTCCCCTGTGTGCCCTCAGGGTCTTGGGTCAGTTCGGGGGTTACTGTTTCCAGGTCCAGGGTGACAAACATATCCTGGCTGTTGGGGTAACTGGTTTCTCCGCTTCCTTGCTGCTGTGAGCTATCTATGTTCTCTCCATCCTCATCTTCCTCGTCCGCCGAACCCGCTTCCCCGTTTGCAGAGAGGGACTCATAGAACACGCTTGGGCTAGTGGTGGCTGCACCCCCTAGAATGGCATGCAGCTCCGCGTAGTAGCGGCATGTTTGCGGCTCTGCCCCGGACCTTCCGTTTGCGTCTCTGACTTTGTGGTAGGCTTGCCTTAGCTCCTTAATTTTCACGCGGCACTGCCGCGCGTCCCTGTTATGGCCTCTGTCCTTCATGGCCTTGGAGATCTTTTCTAATGTTTTGCCGTTTCTTTTACTGTTTCGGAGTTCGGCGAGCACTGCTTCATCTCCCCAGATGGCGATCAGATCCTGTACCTCCCGTTCGGTCCAGGCTGGAGCTCTTCTGCGATCCTGGGACTGGGACTGGGACTCCATCATGGTTACCTGTGCTGATGAGCTCTGCATGGTCACCTGTGCTCTCCACGCTGAGCAAACAGGAAATGAAATTCAAACGTTCGCGGGGCTTTTCCTGTCTACCTGGCCAGTGCATCTGAGATGAGAGTGCTGTCCAGAGCGGTCACAATGAAGCACTGTGGGATAGCTCCCGGAGGCCAGTAATGTCGAATTCCGTCCACACTAACCCAATTCCGACCCCCTAAGGTCGATTTTATCGCTAATCCCCTTGTCGAGGTGGTGTTAGGAACCGGTTTAAAGGGCCCTTTAAGTCGACAGAAAGGGCTTCGTAGTGTAAACGTGTCCAGGCTTAAGTCGATTTAACGCTGCTAAAGTCGACCTAAACTCGTAGTGTAGACCAGGCCTAAGTCTTTTTGAAGTAAATAGGACTAAGCACACGCTTAAGTGCTTAGCTGAAAAATGATGGTTTTATGAATATATTTAAAGTTTAGCATATAAGGGCTCTGTTAGATCAGGGCTTATTTAGGGACCCCCAGAGTGCAAAAATGAAGTGTTTCGGGGATGCACTCAGTCACCTATAACTGTAGGAAATAACGTCGGCTGTGAGGAGGAATCAATGAGTCTATCAGAAGTGATCACATTTTCAGAACGTTCTCAAGTCTCAATGCCTTGTGCTCCCAATTAATAGCTGCCATAAATGAAATGTGCCGTTCTGCTTTATTACAGGTGAAAAATGTATGATCCTCTTTGTTCAATTCCTCAGTGCTGTGTATGGGTTTTTTTTGTCATCCTCATGTATATTTGGAGAATAAAAATCCCTGCAGCTGGAATATATAGTTTTGGCCATGTTCTTAGTTCAACAAAGCCAGGAGGAACACAGAGTTCAAGTGAATACATAACGTTTTGTTAGACTTTTGGCAACTTTACATGAATAGATTTTTACAAATAACAAATTATGCCTGTCAGCATAACACACTTTGTGTATCTCGTAATGTACAGTACTTCTGAAGTTGGCTAACAGTTCCATTTGTGCATGTGAATACAAACAGCATGTGCGTAATGTATCATATAATATATACATTTCTAGTGATATGATTCCTGTGCAGTTAATAGGTTTGTTTTCCCTTTTAAAAACAAGCTTGTGTGATGTGAAACTCAAACTGCTAATCTTTAAATGGTCTATACTAAAATGGGCCAGTGTGTGAAGTCAAAAACTCTGGTCTGTTGCTAGTTTTGTCACTCCACCAGAGCATGGAAGGAAAAGGATTTGTATACATGCCTATAACACCTCCATGATGCCAATATTCACTGCTAGGGTCATGGTGGAAGTGTCATGGTGCACATATGACAGCACTCCAGCTTATTAACACTTGGCACATCTCCTCCCCACTGAGCTACCAGCACTGAACATTTGGCACTGCAGCACTTCTGTTGTTATTGTCCTTCCCAACTTTCAAACTGCCCTACAGCAGAAAGCAATCTTGTTCCTGCCTTGTGATCATCATAAGCGTACGCTACGTGACTTTGAATTCCGGAGTCACTCATGTTTATCTTTAAATTACCAAAGCACAGTACTTCCACACTTTATGCAAAAGGAGAAAGTAATAAAATAGAAGGCTTTAGGAACAAGCCATCTATTGTGAACTAGTCTGCAGGGTACGCTACATACTCACATTCTTCTGAAGGAACATCAATGTATGTACAGTTTAAGATAATCAGTATTGTCTGTTTTCTCTTTAAGATACCTCAGTAAATTTAAAAAGACATTCTCAAGTATTACTTAATATTTCTTGTTTTAAAACTTGTCTTTTAGTTCTGTTTTTAACTCTCCTTTATTCTGTAACTCCTAGATTCTTGAAAATAACATTGATTTTCCCTGCTTTTTTTATCCTTTTCTTTTGGGGAAAAAAAATCCCACTCTCCCCCTTCTTTGTGGAGGATAAGCTAGCATTCTGCTTTGTTTTTCCTTTTTTGTAGTTAGTATTCAGTGATGTCATCGATGACAGCTGCACACGTTTAGAAATAGGATTTGTTACCCAAGTGTTGTTCTCAGTGGACTAGCTGTCTGGCTATAGAAGCAGACTAAATATATCATGGTCAAGCATTTACTGGTCAGTGGCTTTTCTGTAATTTTACCATGACAAAGCAGTGAGTTAAAAAAATGTTAAAATCTCAAGGATGACCCCATGAGATTAGGATCATTCACTTGACCTTTGTTATAAAGTGTTTGAACTCTTAAATATTATGATCCAATTATTTCTTGCAACTCAACAATAAATTTTATACTTAAACACTGTATCTTCTTTCACTAGCACATAATCTACTAGTCATATGTTTTATAATGTGAGCATGTATCTCACTAGCAAATGCTTTTTAGCCAACAATAACATCATTTTGACATAAGTAGGAAGAAAAATATTAAAAAATAGCTTTAGATTAACTTTCACCACTGGTAGGGTTTAACTGTTAACTCAGAATTAAAATACAATACAGAAAACACTCTCCCTGGGCATGTTCATTGTGAATTCAGAGATGGCGGACCTAGAATATTCAGGTTGGATCTTTAACATAAGGTATATAATAAGAATATAATTATGTACACTTTAGTAATGGAAACATATGTGTAAAATTAATCAGAAAAGGAAAACCTGCAAAAATTAAAGCAAGTGAAGAATTAAACAATGTTCAGAACAGGAAGAAGAATGTCCACAACCTGTAGAGTAATAAAGCTAATTTTGTCAAGCCTAACCAGAAAGTAGCCTGATCAGTAGTTTATTCACAATATCGGATGTTGATTTAGAAGGTTTAGAAAAACAGAGAACCAAATGCTATGATTGCATCATGGAGAACTGACAATTGTGAACTTTTGTGATGAGAAAATAAAGGTACATTCATTTGTAACACACAGTGTGTATCAGGTGGCTGACATTCATTATTCAACTTACTTATTGGAACCACATTAACATTTTCTTTTCTGTTCATTTTCTAACTTAAAAAATGACAATTGATTTCAGTTATTCACTGTGCAGTATTTAATGAAAAATGTACAGTTTGTATTACCATTGGCCACTTACCTATTACTGTAATTAAATGTGTGTTTTGAATCATTATGAACTAGTAAAGTCTCTGGTGACATTTGCTGGGTCACTTCTATTGCACTAGTCTATTGCAACAATGCAAGCAGCCACTTGATAGGAGAACGACTGAAATGGAAATAAACCATTCCAGTTTTGATAAAGAGGGGCACTACTGTTCTTCAGGTTGAAGTGTTGGGGACTGACAAGTGCTATTCACGGATTCAAAACCTTGTGATTAAAAATGAACATGTAGCACACTGCAACAAAAGACTACTCTTTGTTCATATTAATTTGTAATGTCAGTAAGACACTCTACTAAATAAAAAAGACAACGTATGTGCGTTAATGCAAAGAAGAATGTGATGATGTCCCAAATGGATATCTTATATATACTCTGTTTTCTTGCTTTCCCATAAATCTGCCGCTAAGGAGAGGAATTTAGAAACACTTAAACACCTTTAAGTATATTAGCAATTCATGTTTCTATTTTGTTGAAGTCATGGAAATTTAATGCAAAAATGTGATGTCCAGGTTGAGAAATCAAGAACAAACATGACAAGAAAATCAGTAGTTGGGGGGTTTGTAGCAACCTTAGGGCACAACTATCATACAAATAAGGAATAAGAATCAAATATACATTTTCTTTATTTCAGTTTTTCAATTTAAAGGTACAGATTAACCTATTTTATAGTATATAAAATCTGTAGCATGTGTAATATAAGTGAAGTGGAGAGGAAAGATGGTCTTGTGGGTAAGTCACTTGGCTAGGACTTACATTGAGGTTCAGTACCTGGTTCTGTCACAGACTCCCCATGTGACTTTGGAAAAATTGCCTTATCTCTCCACCTCCATTTTACAACTGGAAAACTGAGGCACAATAATATCATCAATTTATACCACAAACAGTCCCACTGCAGTCAATTACTCATTGTGCAGTAAGGATCTCACATCTGGGTGCTTTTGTGGAGTACATACATATTGCTGGGTACATACAGCTGTCACATTTGCAGCACATCACTGCTTTCAGTTTATTATAATTAGTTATAACTATACAGAGCTTTTGGTTCCTTCTGGTAAACTGACAATAAGCTCAGAAATTGGCTTTGATAGGATTTCTATGACACATTATTTAAACTTCGAATACCGTCTCATTTTCTGTTCACTTTTTCGGCCACTGGCAGCAGATGGACAGATTAACATTCTCATCTCAGCAAAATCTGGCTGGGCCAAAGGGCTGAAAAGTCTGACTGCTTTGTGTGGTCCTTTGGTCATATCTGAAAATGTAACAACCTATGTTTTGGAAAAAAAAGTTGCTGATAGACTTCAAAAGCTGATAAAGTGAAAGGCCCTGAAAGCAGTGTGGGTCCTGCTTTCTCTCTCTTCATTTATATATATAAAAAAACACATTGGTTAAATAAAGACTGACTCTAACCACATGTACTGTACACCTGGCTTCAGTGTCCTTCCAGCAATTTCAGTGTCCTTCCAGAAATTTCCTCAGGAACCCAAATCAAACTAAGAAAAACTGAAACATTTTGGCATAGATTGTGTTATGATTATAAAAGCTCCCATGGAAGTGTTTCTAAAATGGTTTTTACATTATAAGAAACAGCTGGGTGGGAAATTACTCACAAGCCTTACTGCATGAATATTCTACAACTGTGCATTATTGTCCTATCTAAAAAATTGTACCACTCGGTAGGTAATTTATCACTGTAATTAAATACTCTGGTTTATCTGTGTATAGCATCTGAGAATATAAATTTGAAATACCTTGGACTGTTAAAGGACATTCGGAGTCACTTCTTGTAATCACATTACAATATATGTTGTTCCTAATTTATTTTTATAATGTACAATTCTTAGTCAAACAGATTAGGCTGTGGAGTGTGATTTTGTTTAAAATTCAGCGCTCCTTCCAGACAAAAAAGAAAGAGCCCGTATACTCTCTGCAATAACTTATTTTGGCATTATAATCCAAGTAGTAATGCAGAAGTGAGAGATGAGTTACCTTTCAGACTGTAATATTCCACTGGGGTGTGGAAGGGGTACAGCAGAGGGTTGGGGTACAGGAAAGATGTGACGGGGGCTCAGGGCAGGGTGCTGGTGCAGGGTGCAGGAGGGTTTCGGGGTGCGGACTTCGGCCCGGCGCCGCTTACCTGGAGTGGCTCCGGGGTGGCAGCGGCGCATAGCGGGGCTAAGACAGGCTCCCCGCCTGCCCTGGCCTCGTGCCGCACTGCTCCCGGAAGCGGGCGGCACCATGTCCCTGTGGTCCCTAGAGGAGAGGGGGCAGAGGGCTCCGCGTGCTGCCCGCCCCTGCAGGTACCTCCCCTGTTCCCGGCCAATGGGAGCTGCAGGGGGCGGTTCCTGGAGGCGAGGGCAGCGCACGGAGCCTCTGTCCCCCCTCCCCCAGGGGCTGTGGGGACGTGGTGCCACCCGTTTCCAGCAGTGGCGCGGGGCCCATGGCGCCATGGGGGTGGCAATCCCTTGGGCTGGATCCAAAGCTCTGACAGGCCGGATCCGGCCCGCAGGCTGTAGTTTGCCCACCCCTGGCTTATAGGCTTATATCCTCCATGAACTTATCTAGCTATTTTTTGAAACCAGTTATAGTTCAGGCCTTCACAATATCTCCTGGTAACAAGCCCCACTGGTTGACTGTGCGTTGCGAGAAGAAGTACTTCCTTATGTTTGTTTTAAACCTGCTGCCTATTAATTTCATTGGGTGACTCATGGTTCTTGTGTTATGTGAAGGGATAAATAACTCTTCCTTATTCACTTTCTCCATGCCATTCATGATTTTATAGACCTCCATCATATCCCCCTTAGTTGTCACTTTTCCAAGTTGAAAACTCCCAGTCTTTATTAATCTCTCCTCACATGAGAGTTGTTCTATGCCCTTGATCATTTTTGTTGCCCTTCTCTGTACCTTTTCCAATTTTAATATCTTTTTTTGAGATGGGGCAACCAGAACTGCAGCTAGTATTCAAGGTGTGGGCATACCATGGATTTATATAGTGGCATTATGATATTTTCTGTTTTATTAAGTATCCCTTTCCAATGGTTCCTAACATTATCTTAGCTTTTTTTGATGGCTGCTGCACATTGCGCAGGTGTTTTCAAAGAACTAGCCATGATGACTAAAAGTTCTTTTTCTTGAGTGGTAACAGCTAATTTAGATCCCTTCATTTTATATGTGTAGTTGGGACTATGTTTCCAAGGTGCATTACTTGCATTTATCAACACTGAATTTCATCTGCCATGTTGTTGCTCAATCACCCAGTTTTTGCTCCACACCTGTTCCTGCCTGGCTCCAGTCCAGCACTCTTGTTCAGTTCCTGACTCCAGTTCTGACTCCTGGCCCTTGGCTTATCTCCTAGTTCCTGATTCCAGTTCTGACTCCTGGTTTCTGTTCCTTCGCTGACCCTTGGCTCCAACTTCCAATTCCTGTTTCTGGAACAGAGGGACATGCTGACACGCCGAGAAGTAGGGCTGAGCTAATTGACTTTTTGGTTGGGTGGCCAAGCTTAAAAATTTGGAAAAAATGTGGTTTTTTTTTCAAAACAAAACTGCACTTTTTTTGGTTTTCCCCACTGAAGTGAGGAAACTGAAAACATTTTGTTCAGGATGAACTGTTTCAAAGGTCAATATGAATCAGATACTTTTGTCAGAGTTTTTTTAGTTGAATGAATTTGGCTTATTATGAGGTTGGTGAAAGAGAGGTAAGGGAGGGGCAGAAAGTAGGATCAGAGGCTCCACCCAGAAAATTTTCATTGGCTTCTATGACACTTTGCTGCAGAGTAGAGCTAGTTGGGAATTTTCTGTCGATGTTTTTTCAACCGAAAATGTGGTTTCTGCAAAATCAAACTTTTTGACAGGAAAATGTCAATTTTGCTGAACAATTTCAATGGCCTATTGGGAGAATAAAAATGAAATATTTCAGGCCAGTCCGTCTGTGTTACAGTGCCTGATGGGAGTCACAGCTGAGAGAGAAAAAACGATGGACTCTGTAGGTTGGTGGTTAGTATGTTGGCCTCGGATGATGGAATCCCTGGGTCAAGTTCCTCCTTTGGTTGATTTGAAGCAGGGACTCAAACCAGAGTCTTTCTTCTTTTGACCTGAGAAAACTTCAGATTAAATTGTCATCAGAATAGCTATTTCTGGAAAATATTTTGATTTTGACTAAACTGTATGTTTTTATTTGCAAAAAAAAAAAAAGGTGTAGCTTGAACATATTTCAGCCAGATCTAGTGAATAGCCAACCAAACAGCGTCTCATATTTTGCTGAAATGCCTTACAATTTTTGTTGTGTCTTTGTGTAAGTGACAAATTAGCATTGTTTTTCAAAAATAAATGCAGCTCCCAAAAGTGTGTCTATGGTACAGATTCCTATAAAGTGTAGTAAGTTATGCATTTGATAACTGATGGTCTAGTCTGTTTATGATTTTATTTTTTTATATAGTGCCCACAGCGAGCATTATTCTGACCAGACAAATAAGAGACCCCAAAATGGGCTCTTTGTATTTAAGCACTTTAATCAGTGAACTGAGTTTCAAAAGTGCTGAGCACTCAAAATCTGCCATGGAGGTAAGGCCACTTACTATGGTACCTAAATGTATATTTAAGAGTAACGTTTATGCTCCAAGTTTGAAAATCTGGGACTAGAGGCCTGAGTTTGAAAAATCCTTATTTATGACTTTATGAAGTTTTGATTAAAAAACTAGAATGATATAAAATTAATATGGCACACATTAAATGGATTAAAAACTGGCTAATCAATAGATCTCAAAATGTAACTAAAGAATCATCGAGTTGGTGTGTTTTCAGTGGGGTCCCGCAGGGATCAGTTCTTTAATATTTTTATCAGTGACCTGAAAGAAAACATAAAATCGTCATTGATAAAGTTTGCATATAACAAAAAATGGGGGAGCAGCAATTAATGAAGATGACAGGTTACCAATATAGAAAGATCTGGGTCACTTGGTAAATTCGGTACAAGCAAACAATATGCATTCTAATATGACTAAGTGTAAATGTATACTTCTAGGAGCAAAGAATGTAGTCCATACTATGACGGGTTGGACCCCTTGGGAAGGCATATCATGTGCTGAGATACCACTGAGTTTACCTCTTCTGGCAGCATGGGCCCCCTTTAACCTGTCTTGCTGAGCCAGGCTCTTAAAACCTCCTCTAACACACACATAGGCAGGGACACACCCAACTGCAGATCAGCTCTGGGAAGATTCATCTTAAGGGACTTGTTCCAGCACTCAGTTGTCCACCTCCCTTGGAGTTCAGACCTAAAGATATATTATGAAATTCGCTCCACAGCATCCATGAGTCAGTGGTAGTATGGAGTGTCCACAGGAAGGCCAAGCTTTTCACAGTCCATTGTCCTTGCTGATGGGCCATCCACCCCGTCTGGCTTTTCCATTGTTGTACCTGAAGCGTTAGCAGTGGGAAATACAGATACACAGTCAATATTCTAAACTTCAGATACAGAAATGATACAGGCATACAAATTGGATAATCACATTCTGTAAATCATAACCTTTCCAATGATATCTCACATGAGCCATTTTGCATAAAGTACATCTTAGTTATGTCATATTCATATCATAAGCATATTTTCATAAGGAATATGGAATGGAATGTCACACATACTTACAGGATGGGTGACTCTATCCTGGGAAGTAGTGACTCTGAAAAAGATTTGGGAGTCATGGTGGACAATCAGCTGAACATGAGCTCCCAGGTTGAAGTTGTGACTAAAGGGACTAATGTGATTCTGTGATGTATAAATAGGAGCAGAGAGATTATTTTACCTCTGTATTTGGCACTGGTGTGACTGCTGCTTAAATTCTGTGGCCAGTTCTGGTGCCCAGAAATCAAGAAGGCTGTCAATAAATTGGAGAGGGTTCAGAGAAGAGCCACGAGAATCCTTAAAGGATTGGAAAACATGGCTTTAATGTGATAGACTCCAGTAGCTCAATCTCTTTAGCTTAATGTTAAGAAAATAAAGAAAAGGTTAAGGGGTGGCTTGACTACAGTCTACAATTATCTACATGGGGAACAAATATTTAATAATGGGCTCTTCAGTCTAGCAGAATCCAATGGCTGGACAAATTTAGACTGGAAATAAGGTGTAAATTTTTGACAGTGTGGCCAATTAACCACTGAAACAATTTACCAAGGGTCATGGTAGATTCTCCACTGATAATTTTTCAATTAAGATTGGACATTTTTCTAAAAATATGCTCTAGGAATTATTTTGGGGGGAGATCTATGGTGCGTGTTATACAAGAGGTCACACTAGATAATCACAATGGTCCCTTCTGGCCTTGGAATGTATGAATCTATGTTCATAGTCATTACACAAGTAGTTCATTGAAAATCCACAGAACTAGATGGATTTAGTAAGGATTTCTAATGTGAGTATGGGTTGTCAGATTAGGCCCTACATCCATCACATACAACAAGTGAGAGCAATAATGAACAGTGTGGGGTGTGAAGAAGCATTATAACAAGACTGTGGTGGTTTTCATTTGCTGAGGCATGCATGTTTATATAGGAGAGAATCAGTGGATTCATATTGTTTTATATGTGCAGAGGATCTGGCCCTGAGTGAGCATGCACATATAGATACAATTTGTTGTTTATAATATAGATTTTGGTGGTAATAGTAACCACTGTTTATTTTTTGACATATTGTTATTCTACTGGATAGTCTCTGTTGGACTTTTCAGAGTGCATAGTTTCGAATTGCTGCTTTTTCCAACTGTTGATTTAACTAAGGAAGGAGAGAACTTTCACTTTAATGTGGCTTTGCAGTGTTGTTGTAGCTGTGTTGGTCCCAGGATATGAAGAGACACAGTCTTCTTCTTCAATGCTTAGCCAGATAGTCGGCTGTAGCGATCATTCGCCATTTGGTCCATTCCTGTACAGCTGCAAAGGCTTGACGGCCTGAGAGTCCAACATTGGAACAGACTTGATGAACCCATGTAATAAGGGGTCTGCCTCTGGCTGGGTTGCCTCCACCCCTCGGTTGGTGGAATTTTATCCTGGATGTTACAAGCCACCCGGAGAACGACGTTCGCTGGAACCTCTTGTGGCATCCTAGCAACATGTTTGAAAAACGTAAGGTGCTGCCTGTGGACAATGGCCCTAGTAGTCTGTAGACACGAACAACCATAAAAATCTACATTACAGATGAAATCATTCCACTTTATGCCCAATATACGACTTTGACATTTTGTGTGGAAAGCCTCCAGCTTTGTCCAGTCTGCACAGCTTAGTGTCCATGTTTCACAGCCGTACAACAGTATGGGAAGGATACAGCTTGAATAAATCCCAAACGTGGTTGTCATACTAAGATGATGTTGATTCTATATCCATTGTAAATGGTCCCTGGCAGATGCTGCAATGCCAATCCGATGGAGAACCTCCGTGTGAGAATTGGAGGAGCTGGTAAGTATAGAATCTATATAGCAAAAGCTGGAAACTGATTTGACAGTTTCGTTGTTCAAAACTGTAGTCGCAGGTGGACCTGGTCCTAGATTTTGCAGTTTTATCTTTGACCATGAAACTTGGAGCCCAATCTTAGCTGACTCTTCCTCCATATGCTGGAGTGCCTCACAAAACCTGTTGGGGCTCTGTACTAAAAGGACAATGTCATCAGCATAGTCAAGGTCTGTGAGCGAGAGATCACCTATCTCAATGCCTATGGACCTGACGGAATGCTGCATTATGAAATCCATTGCCCAACAAAAGAGTGCAGGGGCCAGAATGCAACCCTGCCTAACACCAGATACTGATTTAAAAGGTGCTGGCATCCGGTTCCCCAGATGAACATGGGCAGTGGTTCCATTATGCAGCTCTCTAATCAAGTCCAGCAAAGTGGTAGGGACACCTATGCCCTTTTAGGCCTTCCAAAATGCAACATGGTCTACTGAATCAAATGCAGACTTAAGATCAAGATACACTCCGTGCAGGGGCTTCCTGAACTCACGATGTATCTCCGTCAATAAGTGAAGAGCAAAAATGGTGTCTAATGTGGACCTGTTCCTCGTAAAGCCTGACTGTTGGGGACGATGCTTCCGATGTATCAAAGGCTCCAGGCGTGCCATCAAACATGTGCAAACACCTTCCCTGGAACCAGGGCTGTCCTTAGCTATTCTGGGGCCCTA
>NW_020664383.1:365740-425190 GCF_002925995.2 Terrapene triunguis
CCCTACGCAGCTACGTACTTTGCGTATGGGTAAGGACGGCCCTGCCTGGAACAGAGAGCAAGGTGATCAGACTGTAGCTCTTACATTCACTGCGCAGACCCTTGCCCTTATAGCGTGAGATCACGATACCTTCCAGGAGGTTGGCAGGATTCCAGTTCTCCACACCAGACGAAAAACGGCCAGCAGTGATTCTGCTACCGGTTCAATAGCACATTTTAGTAGCTCTGAGGGGATGCCATCAACACTGGCTGCGTGTCCGTTTTTCAGTTTAGAGATGGCACACTTCACTTCATCGAGTGTTGGTGCATCAGTACAAATGTCTGGATCTGGAACCGCACTGACTGCCTGATCATCCAGTTCGAACAAGTGGCAACTAGAGGATGGTTCAGGACGCTGTGATACTGTTCCACCCAGCGTGAGAGAATGTCATCATCCGATTTATATGGATGGCCTTGGCTGTAGTTCAGGATGCCATTTGTAGTGACTACCTCTTGACTGCTGAGGTTGCGAATGGTGCAGAATGCTGGCTTCAAGTCGCCCCCCACTAAGCCAAATTCAGCATCATCCACCTCTTAGTTATAATATGCCTCGTGATTGCAGAGTGCCAGGGTGTTACATTTTCGCTTCGGCTGATTACGAGTGTGCTTATCACCACACTGGTGGGCTGCGGCCTTCAATTTAATTATCTGGAAGACCTTCGCCAATAGCCATGATTGGTGTGCTGGATGCCTATAGCCAATCGTCTGCTCAGCAGACTGGTTGAGGGTAGAAGTGAACAGGGATGAAGTAACCTCCACGTTGTCTGGCAGATTAGCTAGAGATAAGAATCTGTTGCTGATGTCAATACAAAACCTGTTGGCTAAACCTGGCACACGGAGTGCGTCAATGTCAAACTTCTTCATCATTGCAGAGGGCTTACCTGCTTGTTGGAGCATCAACACCATATGGGCGACCACTAGATGGGGATCTGTGTTTGCCATGCATTCCATAATATACTCTACACGAGGTGAAGAGACACCTATTGCTTGTAATGATGTGGTCCAAATCCTTCTGAGTGACACCATCATGAGAGATCCATGTCATCTGATGTATGCATCACCACTTGAACCATGACCCAAGAATGGAAAGATTCTGGGAGGCACAGAATGTAAGCAAGTGGTGAGAGTTATCATTGGGTGTGCCTAAACCATAATGAACAATGATCTGTTCAAACCCAGTTCGCAGGGTGCCAGCAACTTCTTAGGTCACCCAGGATCACAAGATTATCATGTGGAGGGACTATGCATATTAGATGTTCCATTTGATAGTAGAAATGATTCCTCTGTCGGCGCATAGACTACTATGACAGTGAGGTAACCGTGCCGATGTTTAAGATGTGAAGTAAGTAAATGAGGAGACACAGGATCCAGGTTGTCCGGGAGGACTTGGCCTTGCTTCGCAGTAGTAGTGGTACCCCGTATAAATGGCTGGGGCCACCCGAATACAGAAGTAAAGAATCTTCCACCTCATGACGTCCGTGATCTATCAGCCTTGCTTCTGATAGTCCTGTGATTGATATACCAAGATGATCCATTTCACGTGAGACAGCGACCTGATGACCATGCCTGTGAAGAGTTGCAACATTCCAAGTTGCAATTTTGGTGGACTGTCAGAGATCCCAGATACAATTGGATGCATTGTCACAATGTACTGCAGGCATGACTGCCAATATCAGAGAATGTGTGTCCCTAGGGGGGCTGTCATGTTTGCACCGAGGGGAGATGGCACTGACAAGGCATCTACAGGTGAAAGAAATGTAGGGGCTTTAACCCTGGTGCTGAGTACTAGGTTATTCATGGTCAAAAAAAGAAGAGCGAATGATTATCTCGGGAAATACCTCGTCCCACTGGGATGAGATGGAGGTGCAGTAATGGGATCCTTTTCCTGGTCTACCAGTACTGGCTTCACGCTGTTTGACCTGAACTGTTGAGCCTTTCTTAGCGACTTTCTTCGCCTCGGGTAGCTAGGTGCAGCTCTGTCCTGCATCTTTACCGCTGGTGTTAGCCATCATTTTCAGGGTTCACGTTGGATCTGTCCACCTCGCATAATGCCCAAGGCAATATTTCGGACAAGCCTTCATCGCTGATGGCATAGCTCCAACGAGCAATCCCCTACTTCAGTTGTTACATCCCCCCCACCACAATGAAGTACAGGTTGGACTTGGCGGGGGGGGAGGTAGGGGAAGACAAGGTAGGGCAGGTAATATCTTTCCCTGGACCAACTGCTGTTGGTGGGATATCTTCTACAGTGTGACTGGATGGGATCCTACTGGTGTTTATATTTGGGTTCCTAAATCTCCCTGTTGCAAGGATTTGTATCCATATAAATGGGCCCACAATAAGGATTGTGGCTGAGTGCTTATGTGGGGCCATAGGCCTTGTGTGAGCTATGAATGATAGCTGATTGCTGATTCATTGAATTACAGATCCAGATTATGCCATTTTGCTCTTCTTATATAATATTACTACTTCTCTCCAACCATACTTCCCAGAAAAACATCCAATAAACAATAAGATGAGTTCAAGAAGTTAATTAAAACCAAACACTGAGTACAGCATACATTTATCAGAAATACTTCATATATGAGTGATGCCATAGTCCTATCAAAGCAGACACAAAACATATGTAGTTACAAAACATGTGAATGTTGTGTTTCAGATCTCTTATGCCAATTTATCACTAGTTCCAAGTTCCAATTAATAAGTTATGAGCTGAAGAATGGATCCATTTAAAAGCCTATGTACTGATAAGTAGAGTTAACATAAAGAAGGTAACAAATATAAAACAGCATGAATCCTTTATGTAACTGATGGGAAAAGAACTTGTTTATATTTCTTGTTGCTGCAACTCTAACATGTCTTGAAACGCCTGCCTCTTGTCTTTAAAGAGGAAAAAATATGCCAATACAATTATAAAACTTTAACTGTTATTTTCCCGAAAACAGTAATTTGTATGTTGTGTCAGCCAATGAAAGCCAAAGATTTAGTCTGAAACACATTTTTAGTTACAAAACTATATAATTGGCGAAGGTCTTAAAATTAAAAAACAAATCAAAATATACCTTTTAGAATATTTCCTTTGGAAAGAGTTTAGAAATAGGAAGCCCAAATTCATGTGCTTAGCAAAGAAAATCTTCTGTCAATGTCCCAATCAAGTAAAAGGACAAAATCAAATCAACAGAGTAACAGAGAAATCGATTCTGAAAACTAAACAGCACTATTTGCAAAAGAGTTATAGGTACTGACTCTAACAATATTGTATACATTAGAAAAAGAGTTATGGCCAAATTCTGTGTAGCTGAGGGAAGAATTTGGCTTCATGCAGTTATGTAACATTTGTTATTAAGTTCATAGAATGGTCTTTGACAGCCACAAACTTTGCACACATGCACTCTAGCAACAGAGTGAATTTTGCTCATGAACACTGGTGGATGTCAATAAATGGGCCCAATTCTTGTGACTATGTATGCTGTGTTAAGGTAGTAATATGCTATATTCAACAGCTTGACTAAGGGTGTTGTTTATGTAGTGTGTGCTGGGTAATAACATGAGAGGACTTCATGTTTCTAAAACTAACCTGACTCTTTATTAAGAAAACTGTTTAGAGGTGCTGCAGCTAGCGTTCAAGCCATACGCAAACAAATTGACTTCCTGGTGTCACCTCCAAACTCTTCCCTACGGCAACTTGTGCTCCTCTTTCAAAGTTCCATGCAGACTGTTATAGGGCAAATGGATTCCCACCAGGGTCATTTAAACCGCATACTGTCTGTATTGTTTTTGTGTATACTTTTTGCATTATTGTAAAACCAGATATTTCCTATGGCCAGGGCAACGTCAGAACTGAGGACAATTTTACAAGAATACACTGCATGTCCTTGTTCTGAAATGTGCACGCGTGTGCACACACACACATACACTCTTTACATTCCATGATAATAATCACTCAGAAGACAATTTGACTCCAACACTTACAGAACAACTCAGCATACCCTCTGCAGCAAGCTGATCATTAGTTTGGCACCACAATTTTCACTACTATGGATTCCATATAATGAAAGAGATCTAGTATGAATTGTGCTTAAATAATGTGACCATTAGGGTTGTGCTTGTCCATTAAATACACCAAAAAAAGAGAGCAAGAATGAGGTTGAAGTCCCTCCTCAATTTAATACTAGTATTAGTATTTATTTTGAACACAAATCAATTCCACGTATGAAGCTAAATATATGAATTAGCAAAAAACAAGAAAATTGGTGTGCTAACAGTTTGCTATGTGTGGAGATCTGAGGGTGAGGCCATTACAGAGCTAAGTAAAATAGCCAAATTAATATAAACCTCTGCCTTGCTAAGATCAAGATGGAGGAAACCTATAGTCATTCTAGGCTTTAGCTTCCCAATGAAGATGATGGTGCATTCAGTGTGCTTCATTTTATCCAAGTGAGATGCAGCCCTCAGCCTCTTGGCAAATTGCCATAGAGTCCTTTATTTGGGCAAGATTTTGATGAGTATGTTGTGTATTGATGAAGGGGGGGTACGCTCATGGGGGTTTGTGTACACAAGGCGCATGTTTGTGAATACAAGGACAGTGAGTTCACCAAAGTGGGAGGGTCAACAAGTTATTAGTTCTAGCAAGCGATGGCATTGGAGAAGAACATTTTAATGTTTTTACTACTGCAGTCTGAAATGTATTTGTTATTTAGCAGTTTATGGCTGTCAACTAGCTTGAAGAACTTTTTCATTTATTAGCCCTGGCTCATCAGATATTGTGCTACCAAAAAGGGAGTGAGGAATCCCTTACTTTTTATGTCTGAGATATCTATTTACTGTATATTTCATTTATTATTTATTAGAAAGAGACTTTTTTAAAAGATTTTTTATTTCTTTAGTGCACCATAAGGTGAAAAGGCAAAACACAAATACACTGGTTAAACAGGCAATAGCAAACTGAGGGCCATAATCATCACAATGAAGTATTGTAGCAAAATGAATTAAGATATTCAGTACTGGCTGAATACTATGTATTATTATTGCGACATTTTAAATGAAATTTTCTTAATATTGCCAAAGTTAAGCTGACACAACATAAACTGTTAATACTTTCCAACTACTACATCATAGTTACAACAGAGATAGCAATCTAAATGTATAACAAGACTAATCTCATACATGGAAGTCATGGAAGACTGGATAGATTCCAGAAGACTGGAAAAGAGTAAATATAGTGCCAATCTATAAAAAGGGATATAAGGACAACCCGGGGAATTACAGACCAGTCATCTTAACTTCTGTACCAAGAAAGATAATGGAGCAAATAATAAAGCAATCAATTTGCAAACATCTAGAAGATAATAAGGTGATAAGTAACAGTCAGCATGAATTTGTCAAAAACAAATCATGTCAAATCAACCTGATAGCTTTCTTTGACAGGGTAACAAGCCTTATGGATGGGGGGAAGCGGTAGACGTGGTATATCTTGACTTTAGTAAAGCTTTTGATACTGTCTCGCATGACCTCATAAATAAACTAGGGAAATGCAACCTAGATGGAGCTACTATAAGGTGGGTGCAAAACTGGTTGGAAAACCATTCCCAGAGAGTAGTTATCAGTGGTTCACAGTCATGCTGGAAGGACATAACGAGTGGGGTCCCGCAGGGATCAGTTCTGGATTCAGTTCTGTTCAATATCTTCATCAGTGACTTAGATAATGGCATAGAGAGTATACGTATAAAGTTTGCAGATGATACCAAGCTGGGAGGGGTTGCAAGTGCTTTGGAGGATAGGATTAAAATTCAAAATGATCTGGACAAACTGGAGAAATGGTCTAAAGTAAATAGGATGAAATTCAATAAGGACAACTGCAAAGTACTCCACAATCAGTTGCACACATACAAAATGGGAAATGACTGCCTAGGAAGGAGTACTGCAGAAAGGGATGTGAGGGTCATAGTGGACCACAAGCTAAATATGAGTCAACAGTGTAATACTGTTGCAAAAAAAGCAAACATCCTTCTGGGATGTATTAGCAGGAGTGTTGTAAACAAGACACAAGAAGTAATTCTTCCGCTCTACTCCATGCTGATTAGGCCTCAACTAGAGTATCGTGTCCAGTTCTAGGCACCACATTTCAGGAAGGATGTGAACAAATTGGAGAGAATCTAGAGAAGAGCAACAAAAATGATTAAAGGACTAGAAAACATGACCTATGAGGGAAGATTGAAAACATTGGGTTTGTTTAGTCTGGAAAAGAGAAGACTGAGGGGACATAATAGTTGTCAAGTACATAAAAGATTGTTACAAGGAGGAGGTTGAAAAATTGTTTTTCTTAACCTCTGAGCATAGGACAAGAAGCAATGGGCTTAAATTGCAGCAAGGGAGGTTTAGGTTGGACATTAGGAAAAACTTCCTAACTGTCAGCAATACCAGATTTACCATGGCGCCAGCCCC
The DNA here is from genome assembly GCF_002925995.2 of Terrapene triunguis. NCBI lineage: Eukaryota > Metazoa > Chordata > Testudines > Emydidae > Terrapene > Terrapene triunguis. Next base: position 372,223 of record NW_020664383.1, read on the forward strand.
ACGCTCCCCAAAGGTTCTGCCAAACATGAGAACATCTGGGGGGAGGGATAGCTCAGTGGTTTGAGCATTGGACTGCTAAACCCAGGGTTGTGAGTTCAATCCTTGAGGGGGCCACTTGGGGATCTGGGGCAAAATCAGTACTTGGTCCTGCTAGTGAAGGCAGGGGGCTGGACTTGATGACCTTTCAAGGTCCCTTCCAGTTCTAGGAGATGGGATATCATTATTAATTATTATGTATTAAGTTTATAACAACCAAAAAGAATGCTCTTTTATGTAGAAAACCATGATTAAATCGAGTCTTCCTGACTAGTGATTTAAATCATGATTTAAATCAAATCCACCCTGCCCGCTGTGCTCTTGCCCCTGGCCCCTTCATTAACCAGGGGGGGCCCACAAATATGTTTGGCGCCGGGCCCACAAAAAGTTAATCCGGCCCTGTCAGGGTGGTTAAGCACTGCAATAAATTGCCTAGGAAGGTTGTGGCATCTCCATCATTGGAGATTTTTAAGAGCAGATTAGACAAACGCCTCTTACGGATGATCTAGATCAGAGGTGGGCAAGCTACGGCCCGCAGGCCACATCCGGCCCACGGGAATGTCCTGCTTGGCCCTTGAGCTCCCGGCCAGGGAGGTTAACCCCTGGCTCCTGCCCCGCTGTCCCCCCTTCCCCTGCAGTTATGCCGCCACGTGGGCAGCATGGCTCTGAGCGGCATGGTAAGGGGGCAGGGAGCGGGGGGGTTGGATAAGGGGCAGGGGGGCTCCAGGGGGCAGTCAGGGGGCAGGGAGCAGGGGGCAGTTGGATGGGGTGGAGGTTCAGGGGGGCAGGTGGTCAGGGGATGGGGAATGGGGGGGGGGTTGAATAGGCATGGGAGTCCCAGGGGGCCTGTCAGGGGGCGGGGGTGTGGATAGGGGTTGGGACAGTCAGGGGACAGGGAGGGTTGGATAGGGGTGGGGTCCTGGGGGGTGGTTAGGGGCAGGGGGTCCCAGGAGGAGGCAGTCAGGGGACAGGTAGCAGGGGGGTTGGATAGGGGGTGGGATCCCAGGGGAGCGGTTAGGGGCAGGGGGTCCCAGGAGGTGGCAGTCAGGAAACAAGGAGCAGGGGTGGTTGGATAGGTCAGGGGCAGTCAGGGGGTGGGGGGCCAGGCTGTTTGGGGAGGCACAGTCTTCCCTACCGCATCCTCCATACAGTTTCACAACCCTGATGTGGCCCTCAGGCCAAAAAGTTTGCCCATCCCTGGTCTAGATAAAACTTAGTCCTGCGTTGAGTGCAGGGGACTGGACTAGATGACCTCTCGAGGTACCTTCCAGTCCTATGATTCTACATCAATGTATGGAAACTGTTGGCAAATGGATATTCTTCAGTTGTGACTATTCGTTAGTTTGATAATTTTCACAAAGAAAACAACCTCCCCCCACTTGCTATTAAATAATACAATTGATATATCTTGATATATCTCAGTTATAACCTGTGTTACATTTTATAAGCACTAAAGTCAGCCCTGATTGTTATGATGGATGCTGGATATATAATTTTTCATGAGTATTTGTTTTTCCTCCAGATGTTCTCATGTTTGGCAGAATCTTGAAGTACCAATGAATAATGTTTCTTAAAAGCTAAAAAGTTCACCGGTTGTGAGAGAAATCCACCTCTAGATGAGAACATTTGACTGACTAGTTGCACATGGTGGATATCTTATAGCGTACTCAAACTGCAACCCTCAGGTAGAGAGTCCATATCCTAGTGCATGAGAATCTGAAAGTGAAACTGACTACGGGCCTGATTCAAGAAGTCAACTGGAGCCTTTCCACTTGAATTCAGTAGGTTTTGGATTGAATCCTGTAAGTGAAAGTGAAATACAACAGTCTAAATTCTAATTTCATTCACTTAGCTGAGTGATAGGGGAAAAAAGTAACTAAGCAGCCTAAACAATGAAATTTAAATAATCTGAATAATGATTGATTTTTCATATCATAAAGATCTGGGGGGTGCTCTAAGCCTCATCCTTTCAATTAAAGTTACCTTGAAAAGGTAAGAAATATGGGACAAGTAAAAAAAAGTTAAATGTAATCAGTTTCACATTTTGCCAGGGCTGAGATTGGGTTTACAGGTAGGATAGAAATGAGTTGCAGTGGTGGGGTGGAAAGCATTGGGTTTATATTTCAGCCATTGACAGTATGTAATTAATAATGTAATTGAACGAGAATTTTAAAATCCAATATAGCACTAACGTTGCCATTGTCTTGGTGATTGGTGGCTGAATCAGACCAACATAAGTTCTGGCTCCATTTTCCTCAAGGTTTAGGCATCAAGTTTGAGGTTTTTTAGGAGATGTTGACTTTTATGTTCAATGTCCATGCATTTTTTTGCATTTTCCTCATTATTTTGTTTCACTGTGACTCTAATTTCTGAGTGTCCTTGTTTTGGAAGAAGACTGATGTAACTGACAAGATAAACTTTTTCAAACTACAGGAGGACAGATTAATTAATGACATTACACTTAACTGCCATATATCTTTTTAATATTTTGGGACTGCTAATTTAGACAAGTGAATGATATCCATAGGCCACTGTCTATGATACTGGCACTTCCTAGCGGTGTATAGTTATTCTTTTCTAGGTATTTTTATGGTTTAGATACGAAGCAAAACAGAAAATGGAATATGATTTCTATACCAAAGGGAGGAATTATTACACTAAAAGAATTGTGGAAGAATAAAGACAAGTGCTTGTTACACACTTCAAAACTCTAAACATTTATTGGGTCATCCAAAACAGCTATCGCATAAATAATTAGAAAGTTGTAAAAATAAATTCAATTATTCACTATATTTTGTAAATACATCACTTTAAAAGCTTTTTGCAAGGCAGACCACCCAATAAACTACAATGCAGAGTCAGTCTGGCTGCTGCAACATGATTTTTTTTAAAAGTAGATTAAAATCCAAATCCAAATTTCTTTTTGAGAAAGAACACTTTTAAGAAGGAAAAAGACAGGTCATGTGGGGGGAAGGTTCAAAAGGTGTTCCGAATGACCTCTGATACAGAACAAAAAAAAAGTGTGTGGGGGGGAATAAGTAGACTTTTTAAAAACATTTTGAAACCCTTGAAAATGTGTTAATTTATTTTTGCAGTTTGTAGCTTGCATAGAGCTGAAGATGAGCCTTACTAAATATTATAAGCATTTTAAATATTTATTTAATGCAAGAGTTTGTCACCTTTGTTTGTTCACTACCTCTCGAATTCCACAAAGAATCGTGGATTTAGTGGTGCAATTCTTCTTTGAAGGACTGAACTGAAAATGAGATGGGAAGAAAAAAATAGTCATCCATGCTGCCTAAATAAATAATGCCTGTCATGTAGATTCAGGGCATGAATTTGATGATAATCTCTGAAATAATTATCTGAAATTATTTTGTTACCTTAGGGAATTAGAAAGATAAGAGGCTGTGAAAACATAAATCATACTTTATAGATAGTTTTAGACCTTCCCCTGTCTATTTACACTACACAGAGCAAGAACTAGTTTCAGCTTGAGTTTTTTCTGCTACTGGCTTAGGGCTACAGGAATTGAGAAACAGAGTTGGACCTGCATGTCTTCTATGGCTGGTTCCTGCAATAATTCAAATTACCATTTAGAATTGGGAAATGCTGATTATGGTGGTACCTGTTAAAGTGGGCAAGTCCGACACAGTGCTGCCAGTTTTCTAGATTCAAAAACTATGTAACACATCGGAACTGTTGCCATATAAAATCAAACAAACCCAACCCCACAAACAATCATATTTTAATTGAATGTTAAAGACATGGTGGATTATGGTGGGCAAGACTTGGATGAACCGAAGAAAAAATATCCAATTAATTGAGCCCAAAACTTTAGCAAAATACTTAAAATGGACAACTATAGCCATTCACTAGAATAATAGCTTTACCTTAGCCTTGCCCACCTCCACTACAGCAAATAACTTGTATGTCATATAATGCAGCTGCACAAGGTAATATTCCATGTCTCTTTCCTCCTTTCTCTGAGGCTGTTTTCTTTACAATAAAAAAGCTAGTTGGGGCAAAATATTTACTGAATGTGGAGAGAATTGAAATTCGTCCATAACATGCAGCATCCTGTTATTTACATCATAGCAACTTAGGCTCTGACAAGTGGTCTATCTAGTGTGGTATCATCTCTCTGACTGTAGTCAGTACCAGATGCTCCAAAGGGAGGTACATCCCCTGCCTCTCCCAAAACAAAAACAACCCTCCCTCTGCCGTAGAAAACCCCCCAAAACTAAACTAGGGTTACCATTTTTTAAAATAACAAAAAAAGGACACTCCAAGGGGCTCCGCCCTGCCCCAACTCCACCCCCTTCCCAGCCCCGGCCCCACCCCAACTCCGCCCCTTTCCCAAAGTCCCCGCCCCAACTCCGCCCCTCCCCTGAACGCTCCTTCCCCTGCTCCTCCCCTTCCCCTGCTTCCCGCGAATCAAATGTTCGCGGGAAGCCTGAAACAGGGAGGCAGGCAGCAGGTAAGTTGTGGGGGGGGGGCAAGGAGGCGTGGCCCAGTCCGGCCCCCTGGCCGAGCGGCTTGGGCCCTGGGGCGCCAGCCCCAGTTCCAGCCGAGCGTGCCAGCCCCGGCCCGCCCTGGCCCTGGCGGTTCCAGCTCAGCTCAGGCCCCAGGGCACCGGCCCCGGCCGAGTGGCTCCGGCCCCGGCGGCTCCGGCCCGGCTCGGGCCCTGGGGCACCGGCCCCGGTTCCGGCGGAGCGCGCCAGCCCCGGCCCGCCCCGGCCCCAGCGGTTCCAGCTCGGCTCGGGCCCTGGGGCACTGGCCCCGGCCGAGCGGCTCCGGCCCCGGCCATCTGTACACGCTCGTTGCATCTCCTCACCCTCGCGTCCCGCCCTGACACCAAATGGCGGGACTATCTAACGCCTGTGGAGGGTGAGGAGCCCCGGTGGGCCAGCCTTTATTCCACCTTAGTCCCAAGGCCCGCCGGGGACATTGGTTGGCGGCTCCTTCATGGAGCCGTGAGCACGGGCGTGTACCTGGCGCGGTTCACCCCTATTCCCGAGGCCTGCCCATTCTGCGGCGTGAGGGAGACCCTGGCGCACGCCTACCTCGAGTGCGCCAGGTTGCAGCCCCTGTTCTGGCTCCTCCAGAACCTCTTGTTGAGGTTCTGGCTGCACTTTTCCCCACACCTGTTTATTTATGCACACCCTATCCGTGGCCCCACTAAGTCGCGAGACCTCCTCGTCAACCTCTTCCTGGCTTTGGCTAAACTCACCATCTTTAATACCAGGGAGAGGATGTTGGACGAGGGGGTGCTCTGCGACTGTGGGGCCTATTTCCGTACCTCCCTAGTTTCACGTCTCCAGGCAGAGTTCCACTGGGCAGCGTCCGCTGGCTCCTTTGCCACCTCTGAGGAGCAGTGGGCGCTGTCCAGGGTTCTCTGCTCGGTGTCCCCATCCGGTACCCTGATTTTGAACCTTTAATCGTCACCTCACTCCCTGTTTTTTCATTAGTTGTCCCAAGAAATTACTTGGTTCCTGGGTCCAGTGGTCCCTCCCACTAGGCTGGGGGAGGGGCCTTTAGAAGTGGGCGGGTGAGCCCGCCCACCTCCCAGTTAACCAATATGGGGCTCCGGCCCGGCTCGGGCCCCGGGGGCGCCGGCCCCGGTTCCGGCGGAGCGCGCCAGCCCCGGCCCGCCCCGGCCCCAGCGGTTCCAGCTCGGCTCGGGCCCTGGGGCACTGGCCCCGGCCGAGCGGCTCCGGCCCCGGCGGCTCCGGCCCGGCTCGGGCCCCGGGGGCGCCGGCCCTGGTTCCGGCCGAGTGGCTCCGGCCCCGGGGCACCGGCCCTGGTTCCGGCCGAGTAGCTCCAGCCCGCCCCGGCCCCAGCGGCTCCAGCTCAGCGCGGGCCCCGGGGCACGGGCTCCGGCCCCAGCCGAGCGGCTCCGGCCCCGGGGCACCGGCTGAGCGGCTCCAGTCCCGGCGACTCCAGCTTGGATCGGGCCCCGGCCCGTCCGGCATCAGCGCCAGCACCGGCCCCGGCCGAGCGGCGCCGGCCGGCAGCTGAGCACCGCTGGCCCCAGCACCGGCCCCGGCCCCGGCTGAGCAGCGCCGGCCGGCGGCCGAGCACCGCCGGGCCCAGTGGCTCTGGCTCCAGCTCCGGCTCCGGCCCCAGCGCAGATCCAAGCCCCACGACCCCTCCCTATTTTCCCGGACATGTCCGGGTTTTTGGAATTTCCAAAAAGCCGGACATGTCTGGGAAAATCCGGACTTATGGTAACCCTAACTAAACAAAAACCTCTGTAATGGACAAATAAAACTCTAGTCAAAATTGATACAGCTCCATGAAACATTTTGGCTTCAAAATGAATAGTTCAACAAAAAGAATACTTAGTGAAAAATGATTCAACCAGCTCTAATGTTTCAACCAGCTTACTTTACCTACCTTTGTATAGAACTGAGAGTTGTATGGATGGAAAATATTACATAGGTGCTAATCATTATGTCCATATAGAGGCAGATGTAGCAGCATATTTTAAAGATCAATACATTTCAGTGGAAAAGTCTTTGTGCAAATACTATGTAGCTATTGGGAATGCTTCAGTTTTATAAGCATCTGATTTGAAATAAATCAGTTTTCTGGAAACATAGGTTCAAGTGTTAGCAGGACTGACTATCCCTTCATCTTTCCAATGAGTATATTACATTTACTGTATGGGACATGGATGAAAAAGTAATTAGGGTGTTAGCCTGGGACTTGTATGACCCAGATTAAATTCCTTGCTGTGCCACAGACTTCCTGTGTAACCTTAGGCAAATTGCTTCCCCCCCCCATATGTTTCTGTTCCCCATTTGTAATATAGGACAATAGTATTTCTCAGCCTCCCAGGGATATGGGGACAATACCCACATTAAAAGATTGTGAGGTGCACAGATGTCACAGTGATAGAGGCCATATAAATACCTAAGATAGAATCATAGGACAGGAAGGGATCTCGAGAGATCATCTAGTCCAGTCCCCTGCATTCATGGCAGGACTAAGTATTATCTAGACCAGTGATGGGCAACCTGCGGTCCACAGGCTGCACGCAGCCCATCAGGGTAATCCACTGGCGGGCCGCCAGACCGTTTGTTTACATTTGCACGGCAGCCCGCAGCTTCCAGTGGCCGCGGGCAGCCATGCAAATGTAATCCAGAAGAGCCAGAGGATGTCTCGCTGACCTAGGTACACCCTGAAGTTAGGGGAGGATGTGGCCCAGGGATAGCTGACCTTAGTCTGGCTACAGCTCTGCCTGAGGCACGGTCAGCATGTTGGGGTTGGGATCCCTGCTGACCCAGTGGCAGACCACTCCACCACTGTTAGGGCCCTGGTTGGGGTCCGGTGGAGTAGGGTGAGTATTGGATTTGTGAAGAAAAAGGTATGGTATCAGATGGAACTGCAAGAACTTGTCATATAGCAGTGAACTGGCATCAGATGGGGTGGGAAGGGAAGAGGAAATGTATTAGATTAAATGAATATGTATAGCGAAAAAGGGGAGTATTTACCAAAAAATGCGGAAAATAGCACTTGCACTAAATTTTCCCATGTCAAAAGGTGAATAAAAATGGCAACATCATTTACTCATATCGGCACACCATTTCAGCTGACATTGATAATGTTGGGAAAATGATGCTAGTACGTAGAAGGTTGACTGCAAACTAAACCAATCGCTCAGGATCAATTGCTTTAGTACAAAGCTTATTGAAGTGAATACAAAGACTCCCATTGACTTCTATGGGTTTTGGATCAGGCCCAATATAAGGAGGTGCTGTGATATAACATGCCACAGGATTGGTGCCAAGATGCTTTGCTGAATCAGGAACAGACAGGCAAAGAACCAGGATGATAACCAGGATTTACAGGGCCTGGGATAACAGACAGGCTCTACAATATGCTCAAAGCGGAGCCAGAGAAGCAGTGGCAGTTGTTGGCGTCTGAAAATGGAGAGGCCAAATTGAGAAATGTAAGAGTGCTTGGATCCAATTTACAATAACAGGTAAGTTTCATATTGAACAGTTGTAGTGTTTTTTAGGGACACAGGCACCTTCCAGAATACTTTTCTGGTTCTTGAAGAAAATCTCATTAGTGAAGAATAATTCTGAAGCTTTAGATAACAGTTTGATATTTCAAAATATACAGATGTCATACTTGAAGTGACTATTGTTTCAAATTAATGTAAGAATTCCTCTATAACCAGAAAACTAATGGTGTTCATGGTTTAATAATGCCATTCCCATCAGTAATCCTATTTACAACCATTGCTGAGTTTCTCCAGCCCTGCAAAAAGAGCAGGGGACTTTCCCTCTGTTTTTTAGAAGGGGAACTGTGTTTCCCTGTGTTCCCCCTTACTGATGGGCTGATGTCAAGGTTCACCTCTACCCCGATAGAACGCTGTCCTCGGGAGCCAAAAAATCTTACCGCGTTATAGGTGAAACCGCATTATATCGAACTTGCTTTGATCTGCCGGAGTGCGCAGCCCCACCCCCCCGGAGCGCTGCTTTACCGCGTTATATCCGAATTTGTGTTATATTGGGTCGCGTTATATTGGGGTAGAGGTGTATCTGGATCTCTGGAGCTATGGTCTCTGCACTTCTAGACTGCTGGGATATGATGAAGGCTCAGGCATCAATGTCTCTGGCTCAGCACCTCTAGTTTGCTGGGAGGATATCATGCAAGCAGCCTTTTGTACAAGGGTTATTGGCTCACCATTTCTAACTGGGATGGTGCCAAGGCACAGGCTTGGCAGCTACAGCTACATTGCTGATGTCAAAGATGAGGTCTCTCTGCAGTCACTAGCTCCACAGCAGCTTTAGTAAGCAGGACTGAAGCAAAGGCATGTAAATTAAGATATGATTCAGCTCCTTTACCTTGATGGTCAGATACCCAGGGACAAGTTTCATTTGATGTAATTGACCAACACTTCTCAGTGGGGTGTAATTGAGGAATGGTTTAGCACTTCCTATTAGCTTGCTAGGTTTGAGCTGTACCACACCTCTAGGAGATGACTGGTTCTGCATCTATGGCTTGTAAGGATTCATAGGTTTTAAGGCCAGAAGTAGAGGTGGGCTAAGCATTTTTAATCAACCTTTATTTTGTCGAGGCATATCTGTTTTGAGAGAGATACTCTCTGTATAGACTGGTGGTCAGGGCACTTGCCTGGGATGTGGTTCAGAGCAGAGATCTTCAGCATGTTCTGGAATGAATCAAGGTGGGTGAGGTAATATCTTTTCTTGGACCAACCTCTGTTGGCGGGAGAGATGAGCTTTCCTGGGACAGACAAGGCTACAACTACACTGCATGCTAGAATGACTCCAGCAGAGCAAAAACTTGAACCTGGATCTCCAAAATCCCAATCAGCACCTAACCACCAGGATGCATATCCACATGCCTCTCTCTTCCTAAATTTTTAAAAGCTCAAAACTGGACATTTTGGTACAATTCCATTTTTGCAAAAATGTGTGAAAGGTTTCAATTGCATTCCAGTACAGAGCAATACCAAATTTTGAAGTCTCGAATGCTGCCACAAAATGAAATGGTCCTCTAGACAGTTTTAGCCACAAGGGACCTTTTTATGATCTAGTCTGACCTCCTGCAAAACAAAGGCTATAGAATTTCACACAGTGATTCCTGCATCAAGCCCATAACATCTGGGTGAGCTAGAGCACTTTAAAAAAAGATATTTAGAAATGCTCTATCTCATGTTACTGTAAAACCTTTGGTTCAGCATCTCTAGCTTGATGGTCTGATGTCAATGAAATGTAATCTGAGAGCTTGCTGGTGCAGAAACTGCTGGGCCAAGGCACAGGAACAGTCTTCGTGAGGTTATGGCTCAGCCCCTTCATCTTGCTGGCTGATGTCAATGTTATGAGCTTTTAAGTTTATTGGTTCAGTATTACTCCCTGGCTGAGCTGACTTCAGAGCACAGGCTTCTCTTGCATTTCTGGTCCAGCACCTTTCGTTTATAGGGTTGATATCAAGACATATGCCTTCTGAGGGGACTGATGTGGTGTACTGAAATCTATCTTAAAATTTCAAACTATCATTTTAAGTTTGTAACGGGTTTCCTGGTCCTGCTTGCAGGCAAGGAGACTCTGTAGGAAAGTGTGTGATCTGGGCCAGTCAATCTGCAGAAAGCCAACTCAGAGCAAGGACATTGAGCTAGGCGTCTTTGCTTTAGGGAGCAGCCTTTTTTATCTCTTTCTTTTTTTGGGTTCTTGTGTGTTATCCATCTGAATTCTGAGAAATAAAGTAGTGTTGCATTGCGATCCTCTCAGCAAAAAATATTTTATGTTTTTATATAACTTCTGTATCTGTGTCCTGTGAACACAACTGGCCAAATACCTCTACTTTGCTGGAATATATTCAAGGTACAGGTCTCCTAGAGGTTTTTTTGCCAAGAATCTGTATTATGCTTGGTTCATGTCAGACACCAAGCCTTTGTTATAGTTTCTGGCTGAGCACCTCTAGCTTGCTGGGATGAGGCCCAGACTCAGACCTTTGTGAGATATTTAGTTTTGCAACTCTAGCTTCATGTCTTGTCATCAGTCCACAAATCTCTGTGGCATGACTAGCTCAGTAACTTTAGCAAGCTGCTTTACTGTCAAGGTGCAAACCTCTGTGAAGCCATTAACTCAGCTTAGTATGCCCAGCTGAAAGTCTCATGTGACTGAGGTTGCTCACTCAGCACCTCTTGATTGCTAGGATAGTGCCAAAACACAGTCCTTAATGAGGTTAACAGCTCAGCACCCATAACTTGTTGCACTGGTGTGAAAGCACAGGTTTCCATGACATTACTGACTTAAGTAGAGCAATAAGAAGAAACCAAAATCTTTATATATATTGACTGAGGAAACTGCATTTAAAAGTAGCACTTTTATCCACTCTGACTAGTGTATTACCATTATTTCTTAAAATTACAGGGCAAAACGTCAACCTCTGATTTACACAGAGGGTTTTGACTGCTCCGCATTCATATGCAAGTGTCTGACTACGGTGATGCAAATTTTGTGCATATTGAGAGCCAGAGGTACCAGAACTTATCCCTTAACTGCAAACTGATGTTAGTATAACTATGTCACTTGGAGGTGTGAAATATCCACACCCCGGAGCAACGCAGTTATGCCGACCTAACTCCTGGTGTAGACAGCGCTATTTCTGCTGCAGGGCTTCTCCTGTCAACATAGCTACCACCTCTTAGGCAGGTGGAGTATGTATGCCGATGGAAGAAGCTTCACTAAGTGCTTCAGAGGCGCAACTGCACCGGCACAGTTGCACTGCTGCAGCGCTGTAAGTATAGACAAGCCCTTAGACATGTTGAAAGCCTCTAAAATGGCTACCATAAGGCCTATGCAGCATATGAGACATCAAATTAGGGCTTAATTGGGATTTATGTACTTCATAGGCCTACCTTGTATTAGCCCTCTGCACAGGGGGATATTTTGATCTAGAAACTGGGTAATGCAAGCACAGGTAGAAGTTATTCCAAACTTTGGAATAACAGAAGTGAGGGTGAAAAGTTAAGCTAGATTTCTTTCTGACAGACAAAAGTAAATGTTTAACTAATAAAAGTAGAGATAAAACTGAATAGAATTTTTCGGTATCTTTCTTGTTGCCATTATCCTATCTTAATTGCCAGTTCTACTTTTCTGATATGAGCAGATTTGTTTCTTTAGGGAGATGAAGATTAAAATGCTCTTCCCCTGGAACTTTTCATTGTTACAATCAAAGAGCAGATATTCCAGAGGAAATTATGAACAAACAGGCCAATGAGTTCAGTGTCAAATGATAAACACCATAAAAGGTTACAAACTGAAGAGACCATTTCTGTGACAGGTAGGAAGAAATATGAAAGCTACACAATCTAGAAGTCATGATGAAAATAATGACTTTTTAACACAGGGTGTCCCTACAGAAATTCTGAAAATGTCACTATCAGCCATGACTGTTTCCTGAAAGGGGGGGCGGTGAAAGAAGTGTACATATGTAGGATTTCTTTTGTATGCTTCCAGGAACATGCATTTTCCTTATCTTGTGGCTACAGCTTTCCCAAAGATAAAATATTTAATGAGTATAAGGCTTGTAGTCAGAAATGATTAATTATGGCATGAAAGCCATAGCCTTCTAAGGGATAAGCCAAAATTGGTTGCTTAGTAAGATGAGGCCTTAAACAAAATTTTAATTGGCAATATTTACGATTTCATTTAAAATGGAGCTGTCTCTTGGAGATGATCCTTAAGTCAGATTTCACTGCATATATAACTTTTTTGTGGTTTACAATAAATCTTATTCATTGTATGTGGAGACAATAGAGCAGCGGTTGACAACCTTTGGCACGCGGCTCGCCAGGGTAAGTCCCCTGGCGGGCCAGGCCGGTTTGTTTACTGGCCGCGTCCGCGGGTTCGGCCGATTGCAGCTCCCACTGGCCATGGTTCACTGCTCCAGGCCAATGTGGATGGCGGGAAGCGGCGGCCAGCACATCCCTCAGCCTGCGCCACTCCCCGACGCCCCCATTGGTCTGGAGCGGCAAACCGCGGCCAGTGGGAGCCGCGATTGGCCGGACCTGCAGACGCGGCAGGTAAACAAATCAGCCCGGCCCGCCAGGGGGCTTACCCCTCCGTGACCCCTGCAATAGAACAACCTGATACCTCTATTTTTTGTAACTAGGGATCTGCTAAACTACATGCTAGTGCAGTATAACTGAAACAACACAATTTTTCTTCTAATATGCAGGCTGCAATCTAAGGTAGTGTAGCATATGTGTTTAGCTGAGTGCTATGGTAGTTCAGTTAGCATTGTCTTTCTCAGGCACTTTGCATTATATAGAGCTATGTATATGTTATCTGATACTGTTGAATAAGCCCCGGTTTCCTGATAAACAGTTTGTTTGTTCCATGTTTGATTGCTTTTTCTGTCTCCTGGGCTTCCCTTCCCCCAGTACAGTACAAACATTTTGGAAATGTATAAGAAAAATATAATACATTCAATATAAAGAAAATAAAGTTTCACAAAAGTAAATTCCCGGCTTAATAAAATCCATTCATGTTTCATGCAAATTTAAAGCATGACTGTGTGTTGTATTTATATCTTAAAGAAGAAGAGTTCTTTAAATATTTTTGGATGGTAAAGACAGTTCCATGTTGAAAACTGCAAATAAGGGACTCTCATCATCATATTTCATTTCAGTTTTTTTTGAAATCTAAAAATAAATAATATAAAATATTATTTAATATATTAAAGCAGTTGTGTGCACTCAGTACATCTGAAAATGAGTCACCTTGCTTAAAACGGAACAGTGTGTTCTTTGCACTGAGGTTGATGTGCACATATTGTGTGAGGTACAACTTTTGGTCTGCCTTGAAAATTTGTGCCTATTTTTTTCAAAAGGCTTTTGGGAAAATTTGGTTACCCTGTCCAACCACCACTCACCTGATGGATTGGTAGAATTTAATAATCTTATTTTGTCCATTACCATTGATGAAATGGCCCTAGGCAATTTCTTCAGCTTTGGCATCAAAACCAACCTTGGTTTATTAATGGGGCTGGTTGAAACCGTTTTTTAATGGAAAATTGGGTTTTCAACTAAACACTTTTTGTAAAAAGTGTCTGCTTTTTATGGAAAACTTTGATTTAGAAATGGTTCCTTCTGGTAGTTGTAGTTTGGTTACCTCATGACCCTATTCTCCTCTATAGATTGGATGCTGCAGCCAAGCTACATCTTCCATGATGTACCATGACCAGGGAATCCCATAATGCACCATCCTTCTCTCTCCAAGAGGTGACAGGTGCATCATGGGCGATTTAGTCCATAAAAGGGATCCTGGTCTATAAAGAATGGGGGAGGGCATGAGGTAGCATGGCAACACTTCCATATCAAAATTTTTTGGTATTTGAATTTCTGCGGAAAAACTGAAATTTTCTGAGGTACAGAAGCTCCCTGACTTACGCAAGGCATTGAATTCCGGAACGCCTTGCGTAAGTCAAATTTTGCGTAAGTTGGGAATGCATCTCCGACAATTACGCGCAAAAAAAAAGAAAAGGTTATGGGACTTACGGAACTTTTTACGTAAATCTGGATTTCTGTACATTGGGTTTGCATAACCTGGGGAGCGTCTGTATAAAGAAGGCTAGATAGTTTGCTTGTTTATTGCTTTTTGATTTTTTAACTTAGAAATATCAACAATGTCAAGTCTGGTTTTGCTGGAGGGCTTCATGGCGGTCTCAGGGATGTTCTTTTGAGCTCTAACATCTTAATTGAATAACCAAACATTGAATTTGTAACAAAGGCTTCCTTGGTCTAAATGTTAAACACTGTGATGTTAAATAGGAGTTGATAAAGACAGAGCAGACTTTTAACCTTTCCTGTCTTAATTGTTCAACTGTCACTTTCATGGCTCCTGTGACAGAAGACCCTTTTCACTAGTTCCCTAGCCATCCTAGAGTCTTTCACATTAGAAAAGCCTGCCATTTTTCAATGAAAAAATAATTCATTACACTTCATAAAGAAGCAAAAAAGGCTTAAGTCTTTTTTTATTCTTTGCAGGTCGCCTTCAAGGCAAAATGCCCTGGGTCAGGTCAGCCCTGTGTGAAGTATGAGCCACAAAATTGTATTCCACTAGATGTCTGAGAGTTTTCTCTGAGTTAAACATGCTACAAGTAGCATTCCAGCAGTCCCAGAACTAGTGAATCAGCAGCAGTTCAGCTGTGCTTTGCCAGCGTTACCATACTCCAACTTTTTCATAGCATTCCCATGGAAGTCCCAGGTTGTCTGCACCACATTTGTGCAGTGCCAGTGAAGTCCTAATTGTTACAAAAAAGTTGCTCATTTCCCTAACAGTCCTTTTATAGTGTGGGACCACTACGTTGCCAGCAGGGACTCATTTTGGGTAAGAGATGATAAATGGGAAGCTTCCGCTTTCATATTTATTGCTGTTTGAGAAAGAATTTACGGCTGAATGACATTTTCAGGATCACACACTGTTCCTTATATATCTAGATGAGAAACAAAAACAGCTCTAGCCCCCACAATACGTGACTGTTCAAAAAGCTGCTGCTAATATTGTTTTTAAGGATCAAATGCTAACCACCAATCTGTCATATGGGTGGAGGGTGTCGAAGGGAATCCCACCCCACAGACTATGAAGCAACAGCGGAATTGCAGCATGATTGCTAATGCCCTGAAACCAGACAGTAGCTTGATCCCCTGAAGGCAGCCAGCAGTGGCTGGTAGGGAATCTGTGGGCTGCCATCGGGGGTAGCCTTCAAAGCACTCCCCTTGTCCCCACCCAACTCAAGGGATCAATGGTTATGTATTTTGTGGTTTCTAAAGACCCACCTGTAGGTGGCGATGAGGGTGGATCATGAATGACTCCTGTACTTGCAACGTGCGGGACTCTTGGGGTTCAATCCAGCACTATTTGAAATAAACGGCAAAAGGGAGTTGGATTAGACTCTGAGTTCTATCTGGCACTGTCTTTTCACTATGTGTGTCCAATGCCTAGCATAATGATAATAGGGCCCTGGTTCCTGACTGGGGCTTTCAGGTAATACTGCAGTGCAATAAGAAATAATAATAATAAAATCATAGTGAAAACGTACGAACTTAGGGCCTGCTTTACATTCCTTTATTTTAAAGGATATCTTCACAGCAAAAATAAGTAGAATTTTTAAAAAGCTGTGAATAATTCCAATATTATTAAGTCTACATAAGGAGACCCCCAAAGGCTGGCTAAGAATTAGTTTAGTGTGTGTGGGGTTTGTGTGTGTGTGTGTTTATAATTAGAGTTAGTCAAAAAACGTTTGAAATTCTAAATTTTTCAGTGGACAAAGAGACACATTTTCCATGGAATATTTTCAGGAATCCCCATCCCCCACCCCATTTTACAGACAGTTCTACTTTTAAATGACTTCTCCAAGGATATGGAGAGATGGTAGGATACTAAGAGGAGTTCCCAGAGCTAGAAAATCATATCATTGCACTGTAGGCACTCAGCACTGCTGATTTACTGGAGATGATTAGAGAGTAACTAGTTTACTTAGTTAATATAAGAGATTCTGCTGTGGGATTTTGGAAAACTCCACAACTTTCCTAAGCTTTGCAGTGGTGATAGTGTGGGGATGGGGAGAGGTGCTTTCCTATCAAGAGTCACATAAAACCAATTTCAGCCCTAAGGGGCCACCTAAGCCGCTCTGTGAGAGAGTGCTATGAGCCTGGTGCTGACCCAGCATTCTGGTTACTACAGCACTAGCTATTTGCCCCTGGAGTGCACTTAATTGGGAGATGGATGCTCAATGGCTTAATTAGGCAGGAGGCTGATGAGCTAATAAGAACAGTCAACCCACCAGCTGGCAACAGTTAAAGGAGAGGAGGTAGGTAGGGGCCAGGGGATACAGGATCTCAAGAATAGGAGCTCTTTCCCTCTTCCTCCCTGGAGAGTGGGCTTAGGGAGAAGGTATGTCCACTTGTATGCTGCTGCTCAAGGCTGTAATGATGAACTGGTGGAGTGGACCCAATAAATAATACGCTGGTGTATATAAACTGGGAAGTGTGCAGCCTGTTCGTGTGATCCAAAGCACAGAGCAGGTATCCCTGTCACACTCTTCCCTTCCAAAGGAGTTTACTTCACACAGCCTGACTTCCGCATATATAGCAAATGACATCTTCAAGTTAGTTTTGGGCTGACTGCTTCTGTTAACCCAGGGAAGCCTCTCAAAGGGGCCAAGCAGTCTGAAGCTGACATTTCTGAAACAGCTCAGCTAGGCAGAGGTGATTGGAGGGGGGGGGGGGCATTTGACTACAGCGATCTCCTCCTCCTCCTCTCACACCAAAAGCCCAAAGAGTGTGATAAAACATTATGTGAATCTATGGTCTGCATGGGAATGTAGACTTGTGCAAAACAAAACAAAATTCATCTCACAGACAGAGCAGCAGCAACTGTGCTGTAATTCATTACTTGTTTTGAAAGCTTGAGAGCAGGAAACAATTATACTAAGGATGCAAAGGATGAACTGTTACCTTGGCTTCAGGCTCAGTCTGACACAATTTACACACTGCTTTACAGTCACATAATGTACTGTTTCACTTGCTTTTGCAGCCCACCAATCTGGCTGTAATTAATGATGACCATAATCAAACTTGGCTATGGACAGTATTTCAAGTTGTTCCTTTGATTTTTATTGTTTTTAAGTTTTCCATTGTAGACAGTGGATACTTGGAGACCAAGTCTATTCATTACTAGATATATTTCAAATATAATAACTTTTGCAGACGTATATTGTCTCTTTCAAGATGGATTTTTTTTAATATTGCCTTCAAATTCAGGATTTGGCCGTGTTCTCACTGACTAACAAATGAAGACATCTCATGCTAAAGAAAAGGAGATATGCTGCTCTCTGTATATGTTGTTGTTTTGCATTGTGGCTGGAGTGTCTCCTAACATGTCTCTCCTAGCAGTTGCACTAAAGGCGGATCATGTCAAGTGATGGAAATTTGGAACCACTTTTCGGCTGTAATTAGAAGAGTAGCCTGTGGTCATTTCCGCCATTAGAAAAGCTACATCTTAGCCAAGGGTATGTCTACACAGCCTGTGGCAGCAAACCTCCCAGTCTGAATCGACAGATTTGGGCTAGCGTGGCTCATACTAGTGCTCTGAAAATAACTGTAGACAGAGTTTTGATGTTGTGGCTCAGCCCGGTGCTCGGGCTCTGAGCCTAGGGAGAGGGGGAGGCTTCAGAGCCCAAGCGCTAGCCCAAGCTGTAACTTCAAAGCACTATCTACACAGCTATTTTAGAGCACCAGTGTGACCCCCCACTAGTCCAAATCTGTCGACTTTGCCTGGGAGGCTTGTTGCACAAGCTGTGTAGACATATTTGCAGAGGCCAGCTGGATAATGGCAGCAATAAGGGCTGGCGTCAGTATGTCTAGGGCTCCTCTTGAAGAATAACAAAATTGTGATGAGCCACCACCCAGACTTCAGGGGGAAAATATATAAAGCCGCCTCTGGATTGCTCTTAGCCAGTAGAATGTCCTTTGCGAATGCTCTGACTCCATATGCAAAGCAAGGGAATCTTTATTAAGGAAATGGGGACATAAAATCTGGGGACATACAGCAATACTGTAATGTTTAAATAAAGCACGCAGTCATTCTGAAGTCGTTTATTCAGCTCCTTCCCCACCCGTGTCTGTAGATGCCCAGATTCTCTGCTCATATCACTCCACCCACCTTAAACCCCACTCCTTGGTCAGGGCAGTGAATAGCAGTAGCTCAGGCATTGAAGGGCACTGAAGCTGCTTATGTAGCCCCCCCAGTGAGGCACTACCCTCTGACCCTGCACTGCGATTCAGCTAAACTTATGGGCTGTTTGGGGGTGGACCTCACTGAAGACACCTCAGTTTCTGCTATCTCTGTGCTGAAAAGACCTCCGTGTGCTGCAGGATCCTCAGAAGGGGGAAGCCAAGAACATCTAAGGTGCTTGGAGTAGATTCCTTCACCTCCCCACTAATGTCTAAGTCTGGCACAATTACGGTGACTCTGGTGGAATGTAGCTATGCAAAATATGTAAATGAGGCTCTCTATAGCCATTCTTCTCCCTTTTCATCAACAGAGGGAGCAGAGAACTCCTCCCACTCTGAAGCTTCTAATTACAGGTTTATAAATACAAGGCCAGTTAGGTGGGCTGGGGAGGGGAAATAAAAGAGGAAGAGTGTGAGGCATCCCAGAGGAGTGCCCTTGAAAATGTTAAACCTCAAACAGGCAGCGATAAATCATTAGCTATAATCTACGTGGCAACTGTGACACTTCCTGGGGATACCCAGTGTGGTGAAGCATCTTGCTTCCACCTGGTCTTAGAATGAGGAAACCTTGTCTATACCTGCTGTGGGTCAGTTCCCCACCATCACCAGCTCTGGCAACATAAGCACTGCCCTCCAGGCTTCCCCAGGCCCCACTCTGACTTTACAGGTTAATTATAGGCACACTCCAACCCCCAAGCCATCTGAGCATCCCACTGGAGTGTCCAGCCCCTGATCCACTGGACACTCACAAAATTCACAGATCTACGATTCTCGAAGGAACAGTGAACAACAGTCTACACCTCAGGATCACCACTCTGCTCAACACCCAGCACTTAGACATGTTTATAGTAAAAACAAGAAGTTTATTTAACAAAGAACGAGATTCAAGAAGAAGCAAGTAGAATTAATGGAAACAAAGGGTTACATATCAAATAAAATCATAACATGCTTTCTAGAGTGTAAACTTAACTAACAAAACATTCCCCTGTCTCATAAAGTCAAGTATCAGGGGGTATCCACGTTAGTCTGTATCCACAAAAACCACAAGGAGTCCGGTGGCACCTTAAAGACTAACAGATTTATTTGGGCATAAGCTTTCGTGGGTAAAAACCCTCACTGTTAGTCTTTAAGGTGCCACCGGACTCCGTGTTGTCTCATAAAGGTTAGCTCACCCAAAGTTTCTCTCACAGCATCAAGTAGCCAGATCACCTGTGATCTTCCATTCATAAGACAAGCCAACTGGCAGCTTGTCCCCAGAAATGGGTGTACCCTCAGATATAGTTCCAATGATCCATTTTCTTCTGGACTTCCTACTGGTTTATTTCTTCCTGTAAATTCCCTCTCTGGAAGATTTCACAATCCTTCATTAACATTAGACTCAGTCTGTAAATGGGCACCCACCACAAGCCATACAATACTCAATTTACATATAACCAAATAGATAGATTAACGACTCATGCCTGAAACAACCTTGTTTATCTCTTTCTGGTGACCAGCCCAAGCTCACAGGCCGTACGAGCATAATTTTCATCATATGTACATTACTCAATACATATTATCCACACATACATCTCACAATGATTATGATGATCACTGACACACGCTTTCAGTAGAGATCTTACATGACACCTTTGGTGAAATATTATGTAGCTACCAGACTCAGGGGATCCCTGTAATTCTCATGCAACCCTGTGCCCTGTCAGTTGGCACCAGAAGTCCCTGGGTCAGTGATCTCCAGAGCAGTATCCAGCTGATCAATGTTATGATCTCATTAGACACCGGGTTGATTTGGAAGAAAAAGTGGAGCTAATTTCTCTGGGCACATGGATCATTTGTCTGTTGTAGCTAAGCTGTTTTTCATAGAGGATTACAGTTAGCTTGACATTTGCTGTTACTACCCAAATTCATCTCAGGAAAGTTCATAGCAATAAATCTTCAAATAATATTCAGAGTTTGTTTGGGTTGCACAATTTCTCTGGGACATTAGCTCATGGACTAGTTTTCACGCTACCTCTCTGCTTTACTGCAGCAACAAAAAGCAAACCAACCAAACAGCTAACTGTATTAAACATAAATCCTGGGAGGCCCGTGCGAAGTGATCACATGGTGAGGCAGGAGTGCAATGCACCAACTAATGAGAAAAATGAGTACCCATTAAAGAAAAAACATTTCTTTGTTAAATTGTGGAAGAAAACAGGGATTGTAGTAGGCTGTCCTTTAAAATGTGGGCTTTTAAAAATCAAACCCTGGTTGTAGTATTAAAGATTTTAAATTGGCAGGGGGCTGGAAGCAAAATTAAGCTTTTCAGCTTCTCTGGAGACAGTTGTTAATAATACTTAGAATTTGTTTGTGGGATTCCAAGAACAAATTACTGTGTCCAGATGAGATAATGCGGGTTCAAAAATACCATTGCCAATTTGGACCAATTCAGGAGGAGTGCAGTAGTGAAAACCAGCAGTTACACATAAAGAGAAGGATGGGGGGGAGGTGATGAAATCCTGCTCTGCCAAGAGTTGAGATGTAGTGATGGGACGGGGGGGGGGGGGGTGGAGAGAAGAGTGGTGCTGGCATAGGTCAGAATTGCTCCATGATGGACTGGGAAATTGTGGTGGGGTACACTTCCTTTCTGCTTTTTGAAAACGAGAAGCATGCACCTGGCTAGCATGTGCTGCCCACTCTAGCATATGTGTGAGCTGGTTGCAGAAGAGCTGGCTACACATTCCATCAGAACACACTTCAAAAAATCATGGTGCACTGGCCAATGCAGTAGCTGAGCCCCCACATTGTCCTCTCTTGAACATCTGCTAGAGAAATGTAACAGAGTGTTGAGAACCAACAGCAGCAGCAGCATTCTGGTCACTGCAAGTCCAATTACCGGTAGTTTCCCCAGATAAGGGCCTGACTGAGGGAAGCTGAGGCAAGTTACTAGACCAGCCTCAGCTAGGGGAGTTAAGGAGCTGTTAACTGGAAGAGTGGAAATGCACACCAGAAGGAAGTGCAAGGGGAGAATGAGAGAGTGGGAGGGGCTAGCAGTAAAGGGAGATTGCTGCATGGCTGGATCTCTTCCCTCTGGCAAAAAGGGATGATATTTGTATGTTACTGAACATAGAGTTGCTGCATGGGACTGTAAAGGGGTGGTGGTTGAGATAACAAAAATAAACTACGCATCGGTGTTTACAAACCAGAGGTATTAGAGCCATTTGTACGAGAAGACAGAAGTGGAGTGCCATGCCCTGTCACAAGAAGTTGCCTTCTTTTTTGTATGAAGGGGGTGGGAGGGTGAGGAGGCTCACTATGCCGTCTTCCCTTGCCACCTGTGCCCAGAAACAGAAGAGGGCGATATCTATTGTTATGATCTGCTATGGGATATATGCTATAGAGAATACACTTGTTTTGCCATTTAGAATTTAGAACTTTTCTTTGATCATAAGTGGATATGGTATTGAACTATAAAACACCGACAGACATGGGAAAATTATGTCTGTGGTGAGCCATGTAATGAAATTGACCTACTTGGAAAAATACCATAGAAGATTACTGCAAATATGTTTGAGTAACACACTAGAAATGTTCCCAAATTAAGTTCATAAGGAAGCTCTGCCTTTTTAAAAATAATGCCATACTGTATAGTGCTTTGCTAATTTCTCACCATAAATTCAATCTGACTATAGACTAGAAAATGTATATTTTTTGACATATGATGGCATTGGTAGTAAAACAAGACAAACTGGGGAAAATCAACAATACCTAAAATTCTTTGGCATATTTAAAATATATACTAAAGTATTTGTATTTAATTTTCGAAAAGTACAAAGCTTCAAGTCATCCCTATTAGAAAAAATATATTAAATCTGTTACCTTCATCCAGGCCATTTCTAATTTGTTGTGTCGGAGACATGCGTAAAGAAAACTGTAACTCAGCCAAGCAGTCTGAAAAAGAAAAAGGTAAGAAGTTGTGTGGCCATGAATACACTGGAAAACATATTTGAAAATTCGGTTGCCTAATAACGATTTGGGGTTATTCCTCTGCTCCAGAAGCCATATTCTGGAGGGGTTCCACAGAGCCACATTTACAGGTGTTATAAAGTTTTAAAAACTGTTATATTAGACTTCTTTATACCCTACTGAAACCTACTTCCTATGTGAGAGTAAGCATAAGGGAGTTGAGGCAATGTGCATATCGAGGATCCAGAAGCTGTAAGTCGGGGGTGCTCGATTTTAACTTGCACCCTTGTATTTAGTTGCTTTTCTTGCTACATTTCTTTCTTCATAGTTATCACATGAGTTACATTCCTTTATAATGCACCTCTTCTCTGAAAAGTGACTATGTGAAAATGGCCACTTCTTACTAATGAATAGAACATGTTTTTGGTATGTATTTGGTCATATGTGCTGATTTTAGTGACTAAAATGATCTCTGTATATATATTTTCATGCCCCTTTTCATATGACAGATTGATTAAACAGCCAAACTGTTGGTATACTTTAAAAAAAAATCAAACTGGAAAAAAAATATAAATCCCATGCTGTTAAATAATTGCTTCCATTCACAGCCTATTTATGGCATTTGATAGCCCTAGATCAGGGATCGGTAACCTTTGGCCTGCACCGCTTCCCGCCGACCCCATTGGCCTGGAGTGGGGAACTGCGGCCAATGGGAGCCGCGATCAGCCAAACCTGCAGACGTGGCAGGTAAACAAACCGGGCCGCGTGCCACGTGCCAAAGGTTGCCGATCCCTGCCCTAGACAATTGACTGGGAAGATGTTAATTTTCACCTTCCTTCTAAAAGTTGATTTGGATGTTCCATTTACATGCTTAGCTATAACACCAATTTACAGAAGCCCAGTTAGAGAGGCAGGATGGCATAAGATAAAAGGGGGATGGAGGAATTATTCTCACCTCTTCCATTTCCTTATTTAACAAGAAACAATATATTTTTCTACCACCGGGGCCAACTACAGTGTTTCAGATGCTGAGGGAATGCCATGAGCCAGGGAGCATCTTCTGGGTTGCATGGGGAAATAGTTTTTACTTTGTGTAATGACCCATCCACTCCCAGTCTTTATTCAAGCCTAATTTAATGGTGTCCAGTTTGCAAATTAATTCCAATTCTGCAGTTTCTCATTGGAGTCTGTTTTTGAAGTTTTTTTTGTTGGAGAATTGCGACTTTTAGGTCTCAGAGTGGTAGCTGTGCTAGTCTGTATCAGCAAAAAGAACAGGAGTACTTGTGGCACCTTAGAGACTAACAAATTTATTTGGGCATAAGCTTTCGTGGGCTAAAACCCACTTCATTGGATGCATGCAGTGGAAAATACAGTAGGAAGATATATATACACAGAGAACATGAAAAAATGGGTGTTGCCATACCAGCTATAATGAGTCTAATCAATTAAGGTGGGCTATTATCAGCAGGAGAAAAAAAAGCTTTTGTAGTGATAATCAGGATGGCCAATTTGCAAACTGGCCACCATAAAATTAGGCTTGACTAAAGACTGGGAGTGGATGGGTCATTACACAAAGTAAAACTATTTCCCCATGCTAATTTTTTCCCCTACTGTTATTCACACCTTCTTGTCAACTGTTGGAAATGGGCCATCCTGATTATCACTACAAAACTTTTTTTTCTCCTGCTGATAATAGCTCATCTTAATTGATTAGTCTCGTTATAGCTGGTATGGCAAAACCCATTTTTTCATGTTCTCTGTG
This sequence comes from Terrapene triunguis, assembly GCF_002925995.2. Taxonomy (NCBI): domain Eukaryota; kingdom Metazoa; phylum Chordata; order Testudines; family Emydidae; genus Terrapene; species Terrapene triunguis. The sequence continues at coordinate 396,249 of NW_020664383.1, forward strand.
TATATATATCTTCCTACTGTATTTTCCACTGCATGCATCCGATAAAGTGGGTTTTAGCCCACGAAAGCTTATGCTCAAATAAATTTGTTAGTCTTTAAGGTGCCACAAGTACTCCTCGTTCTTTTTGACTTTTAGGTCTGTAACTGAGTGACCAGGGAGGTTGAAGTGTTCTCCGACTGGTTTTTGAATGTTATAATTCTTGACGTCTGATTTGTGTCCATTTATTCTTTTGTGTAGAGACTGTCTGGTGTGGCCAATGTACATGGCAGAGGGGCATAGCTGGTATTTTATAGATAGGGAACTGAAGCACAGGGCAGACTAGGTGACTTGCCTAAAGTCATACTGGAAATTGATGGCTGAGCCCAGAACTAGACCCAGTTCTTCTGTGTCCCAGTCCAGTGCTCTATCCATGAGAGCATTGTTCTCCCGTCCCACCCCCATATTATTAGGAAGTAGTTGTTATCCCCTTCCTCTCTTTTGTCCCACTGTTAATTGAATTTAAGCAAAGGTATGTTGCACCCATATAACTGAGAATAAATTTGGACCCTTTTTTCGTATGTTTGTCTCACTAAGGGTAATGAAATACAAAATAATTATTCACATGGGAAAAGGACAATGTCCAAAGACAAAGAACATTATTTGAATGTTAACTTCCAGGTGCTAATTCATAATTCACTCTAATCAGGGTATTGCTGACTATAGACAGGTGTTATGTCCTGCATTCAGAGAACAAAACAAAAGCCATGGGCTTATAAGTCAATGGGACTCTGCCTGGAGTAACTGTAGGTGTAGGCATAACCCTTTGCAGAACTGGGGCTTAGGTGAGGCTCCTCTACCTCAAAATATTGAGATCCCTTTTCTCCTTAAAAAGTACAAAGGCAATCTCTCAGACCTGACAACAACAATTCCACTGGCAGCCTCAGAAATGTCATCTGAAATCATTACCACTCTTTGCCGTAAGCCTTTGCATTTATAAACAGCAATACGCTTTGAAATACAATGCTAACTACAAACAGAAAACTGGCAAGATCACCTCATCCCTTGCTTGATCTATTTCTATGAAACAAATAAAATATTTTCAAAAAATTCTTAGTCTTTTGCTTGCCTGATGCTTTTTAGCTCAATTCCAGAACTAAAGCCATGCCTGGCTTTTATAAGTTAATGTGAGGATCGTGGAAAGTTAATTTTTTTTTTAGACATTGGATTTTGTTTTTCTAAGCTTAGACCACGGCCTCTAAAAATCTCATAAGACTCCAGTCTATAACAATTTGTCTGTCCTTCCCTAGAGATTGCATAATTTAGTTTTTGGCATTCATAAATTAATTTTATATTGACCTTCTCTAACTTCCATAGATGCTAGGGCCCACTTCAGCAAGGCCTCACCAACTGACTTCAATGAGTGGGATGCCTATGTGAGAAACTGCTTGCTGGAGCATGCCCTGGATTACAAAGGAGCCTGGTTCTGACTCTCTCTGCACTTTGAGGAAGCTTGAAGCTGGATCCAAACTATTCTATTTCACAGTGGTTCGTATATTTTCCTGCTCACCACAACAGCTGAGTGCCTTCCAGTAGCACATTAAGCAATGTGACTACACATATGTCATGAGTTGTTTATTTTCTCACCCATCTGTCCAGGGGGAGAAGTGAAGTGTATGCAGTGGCGTGACTTGTTTTTTGGGGGGAGGGCAGGTCTTTGTTGTGGGTAGAGGGGTGGTTTTGTAATATACATAATCTAAACGTCATGGCCAGCCTCTCTATAATGGCCAAACCAAGGTATACTGAGTCATAGTGTATATGAGCTAGACATTAAATATACTATGTTTTTCTCTCAGCATCTTAACTAATTTCCCTAGAGGGTGGCAGTAGGCTGAATAATGTTGCATAAACTGCCTGAGGAAAATCTGAATCAGAAAAATATGCTAGAATAGTTTATCTCATCCAAAAATTAAGGATGGCCGACTTCTGCCTATTTCTATTGAATTTAGGTTAGTTACAGCATAAGAAGTCAATGCAATTAGAAACAAAATCTTAACATGTTGAATTCCACATGATTCCCTCTTTGCTGCTGTCTTGTTCTAATTATGTACCAGTAGCAAATTACTACCCCTTCTCCCTGCACCAGCTCAGGTCTGCTGGCCAGCACTTTGGGGTGGAGTAATCTGCCCTCTGCCCAATCTCCCAGCCCCTTTTTCTGTGGAGGCTTGCAGCCCCTGCATATCTGGATATAAAGTCTGTGGAGGTCAGGCATAAGGGGGTCGGGGGTAAAGAGTGTCTAACTCAACCAAGCTAAAATTTATCCCTAAACCACACACAACAATTGTCGTGTTGGTTCAAAGTGCTGGACTTCAGTTCTGCCACAACATCAGTTGAGGAGCTGTTGTCAGCATAGATTCACTAGAGTAAGTTAACCAAAAATCCTGTCTGCATGTTTGAAAATTAGTCCACAATAATCCTCTACAACATTGCTCTCGAAGTTTAAAAAAAAAAAAATCTTAAAGACCCTTTAACTCTACGGTTAGTCTCAAGAAAATGCTGTAATGATCCCATGCAAAGAGCATTTATGTGGGTAGATAAGTGTTTCTAAATATGTTTGTAGGGCCTAAATATGTTGGCCTAATTCTTATTTATTTCAATGTGGATAGTGGTTTGGACACTGACCTGGGAGTAAGCAGACTGGGATCAGTTTCCAGGTGTGTTGGGGTATATCTACAGAGCATTTTAAAACTGCGTCTGTCGAACCTGGGCTTGTGGACTCGGTGTTCCAAGCCCATGCTTGAGCTGGGTCTCACAGCTGTGCTAACGTGTCCATACTACCCTACACAGACCTTCTGACTCAGGTCAGTGGCTTGAGCTGTGTCAACATTGCAAAATGACAGGGCTTGAACCTGAGTCATAGCGGGACTCAGGCTCTGACCCCCCTCCCCAGCAGGGTCCTAGGACTTGGGTCCTCAGTGCTTTCCAATTTGTGTGTGGATGAAAGGGGGGCTTGGGTTCTTATCTGAATCGGAGCCCTGATTTAGTGTGCAGTGTAGACACACCCTTGGGAACCTGCTACTTGACTATGGGAAAGTCACTTCACCACTCTCTTCTGCTCTGTTCCCTTACATCCTTCATCTCGCTCCTCTCTTTAGACCATGTAAAGTCTTTAGGGAAGGGATCTCTACTATTGTTTTTACAGTGCCCAGCGCAATGGGGTCCTCATCAAAGCTGGGGCCTTGGGGCACTACTGTATTCTATTAATACTCCGGTATGATATGCCATATTTCTTTAATATGTTTAAAAGGATTTTATTTCAGAAGATAAATGTCATTATTCATCAGAATTTCCGTGGAACAATTAAATACAAAGAGGTGCAATTCCTTTACTTTCCCAAACATTCCATACTCCCAAAAGCACGATAGCAATAAAATGAAGCAGAATTAATTAATGTGGGGTTTATAAGTGAGCTTCATTTAATGTTATAATATTCAGCAGTGCTACGTCCGTGTTTAAACTGCCTGAAGCTCCATAATTAATGACCTGCAATGATGTATAAGCAAAGCCCGTCTCAATAATCTTTCCAATTGCATGCCCTTTTCTGCATATGTCAGTGATGGGTGCAAAGAAAATGTAGAGTTTAGGAAAACCTGCACAGAGATTAAACTCATTTAGTTAAAAATAGTCTTGGCTGTGAGCTATAAGGAAAAAATGTGGCATTTGAAGGAGCTAACAATGACAAAATGGATTAAAGACCACAGATAAAATGAAGAGAGATGAAATTAAGGCAGAATGAGAGAAGAAAATCAGGGAAGGATTCACGTAAAGCATGAGGAAGAAAAATAATGTTTCTTATTTGTACTTTTAGCTTTCTAACAATTCTCCCATGTTTCTCAAAGAAGTATCAGCATGAAGTGCATGATCTGTAGAAAGCTGAATGGGGTTTGACATTTGGTAGCCTGCCACAAAGCAGCCGGATTATTGATCAAGGCAGTAACAGTTGCATGAGAGGGAAAGGAGAAGGAAGACTATTTCTCCCTAACTGGTTTGTACTGTTTTCTTCCTGGAATGTAAAAATTCACTAAGTTCACCTCCTGCATGCAAACATGCGAGAGGGGTACACACAGCCTAACCCCATGTGCCTTTTGGGCAACTGCATTATATCTTCAGCACAGATGTGACTGAGCCAAGGCAGCTGATTGCAGAGGCCAGGGATCCAGAGGAAGCTTTGTACCAAACTCTGACATTGCAAACAGAAACACATAACAGCCAGGGCTGGAGAACCTGCTGTTAATGACTGTAATAGTGTAACAATCAGACCTTAACTTCCAAATATGTAATAAATCTCAGCAACATCAAGCACATCTTTTGCAGACATTTCAGACTCCTTGGTGGTGAGATTCTCCAAGTCACATTGAGGATTCACTTAGGTGGCTTAAAGAACAGGAGTACTTGTGGCACCTTAGAGACTAACAAATTGATTAGAGCATAAGCTTTCGTGGGCTACAACCCACTTCTTCGGATGCATAGGTGGCTTAGAGACTAGAACTAGTTCCATAATCTAGCTTCCCAGATAGATACAGTAGCTTCATTTTTTCAGTTTCAGAAATTTAGGTTGAATGCGAGGGCCACATCTCAAAGTTGGGCTTCAATTCTAGTAGGCATCTTATAACACAAACAAAAGAAAGGGCTCACATATGCTCATTCTTATCAGATAAGTTTTCTCGATTCTCATCCATCAAGGAGTCTTTACTTTGTTCCATTTGTGCTTCTGTGTTCAGCAATTTTTTATCCCTAAACAAATACTGCTATTCTGCATGCACTGTACAAAATTTGGCTATATAAAATACTTCTGCCTGAACATCTATACATATAAGTCCTTGCTTGATTTCTACCAATTATCTTCTTTTTCTTTCAGTAATTGGGCTGAAATCAGAAAAAAAAATAGCTCCTTTAAATTCCTCATTTCAGGGCACAGCAAAGACTGTGCCCATAACAGTCATCCAACAACGTAGTCCCCACTGCAGATTGACACTTCATCTCACATAGGGATCTAAAGCATTTTTATATAAAATACATCATAAATTAGGTTCAGTTTTAAGGCATAAGAGATTAGGATTTGTACAAAATGGATCAAGGCTTCCAATTGGTTGCCTGCTAGGCTACAAATCAAGCAACTATTACAACATATTACTTTAAGCAAGTTCCAGGACACAAGTAAGAGTAACACTTAGGATGTTTGCAGAACAGCTATTTATTTTCTATAATGGGGTCAGTGGTCCCAAATGTAAGCAAATCAGGACAAGAAATGTGAAAAGAAATTGCCAAGCAAATTCAATTCACATATGGGACAAAAGTCAAAAATGGTCAATTTCAGTCTCAGCGCTGTGCCCTTGCACAACTCTCTGTGTGACTGAACTTAGATTGTGAGCAAATAACGCACAACTATAAGTTTCTGGATCAAAGCATGTGAACAGTATCTGTAGAGCCTTGATAATGTTATGACAGGTCATTTTCAGATATTTTTGAATGTTTTGTGAACACATTTTCCCCCCTAGATTGGCAAACCTTGAAATAATTGGGCTAATAACGTGATGTTCTGGAAAAATCTGGAAGCACACAACATTATCTTGTGCTTGGATGAATTGACTTAGTGGTTCTGACACTTCAGTGTAGAGTGATTGTATGCCTTTCCCCTTGTTTAGATAAAGAATTCCAGTCAAAACCCTTAATCTGCTAAGTAACTGAAGCTGCTGCCCAAATTGCAGGCCCAAATCATGCCAATCGTTCACCCTGGAAAAATATTAGCACTTGCCACTAATCATCCTAATATCAACCACTCAGTTCACCCCATAGTTGTGTGTTGCTGGTAAGAATTTAAGTCAAATTTACAAAATAAGAGCTCATCTTTTAGTTAGCACATATCTCAGAGGAAATTTGCCAAGCATAGCAAACGTCATGCATGGAATTGTGTAAGCTCATGAGTTACAGATGTCACTGCAACTAAGACATAAGGGCAGGCACTTCTGTTTCAAATTATTAAGGCACATTGCTTCAAAGAGTAAAATAAATGTGTTTTTTTCTCATAATAATCAAAATTAAATGTTTAAAAAAGCCATTGAATATAGTGTTAGGAACAATTAATTATTGTTTGTATTAGCATAGCACCTAGAGCTCCCAGCTAAAATTAGAGCTTCATTCTCCTACGCTCTATGCAGAGCAATAGTGAGAGACAGTCCTTGCCTCTAAGAGTTTACAGTTTAAAGACCAGTTAGTGGAGTGCTTATACACCACATACGTAACGTAAGACCAGATCATGGTCTTACGTTACGTATGTGTCCAGTAGTAGGGGCACTGGGGTGTTGTGCTGCCTCTGAAATTGCTCAGGAAGAGTTTCACAGAATCCCTCCAGGTCTCCCTTCAGCTCTACGGAGAGAGTGAACCATTCTTTGACTATCCCCAGCACACAGTATGCTACTCAACGCACTGTCACAGCTATGCTGTCAGCCACATTGACTTGGGTGGAACCAAAGCTCCATGCACACAGCAAGAGGACATAGCAGCTCTGTTGAGCCTACTTCCCCAACCATGCTGTTACCTGTCATGTAGGTAGCTGGTGCAGGGGCTTAAGAGGTGCATTTCAAACACTGGTCTAGCTGAGCCATGATTTAGCCCTCAAGAACATCAGTAGAACTACTTATACAAGTAACTGTTCACCAGTGGGACTAAGGGCATCACAAGTAGCCCTAAACAGAAAAGGGTGGGAGAAGGAGGTGGGGGGAACCTCAGTGGGGAACTGAGGTATTAAGATCTTGTGTTTTTAAAGTTGAACTATAAAATTAAAACAAGCACTGGCATCATTATGATAATAGATAAAAGGTGGAATCCTCGCCCCATTAAAATCAATAGGAGTTTTGTCACTGACTTTAACAGGGTCCAGGCTTACATCTCAGGGTCCAGGCTTACATCTACTTACAACCCAAATAATATCAGTGGCATCACAAAAATAACTATGCAGGATAATATTTTAACACAGAATATTTTGTAGAGATGGGAAAATACTTAATAAACTTGTTTCTGTGCTTACTATACCCCACAGCCTGGTTAGTGGGCAGATTCAACACAGAAATCTAGGATTAAGTCAATTTTCATTTTGTCATTGCTGTACACCCTTAATATTTTTGAAAAAAGTTCTATGAACTTAATTAACTTTGATAAGTAAACAAATGCAATGAGCATAAATCTGATCCTATCAAGATCAAGCCAGATACCTTGTATGTATGATCATTCCATTTGTTTAAAAATCATGACCACTTTAGTTTGATTTAGATTAATTAGGAGTTTATTCATAGACCATAAGTTAAATATTACAGTTTTTATGATGGTTAATATATTTTACCTAAAAATTTGTTGGCTCAATTTGTAAAGTTTTTCTTTTATTATGAAATTTAAAGGTTGCATAAGAACATAATAACGGCTATACTGGGTCAGACCAAAGGTCCATCTAGCCCAGTATCCTGTCTTCCGACAGTGGCCAATGCCAGGTGCTCCAGAGGGAATGAACAGAACAGGTAATCATCAACTGATCCATCCCCTGTCGCCCATTCCCAGCTTCTGGCAAACAGAGGCTAGGGACACCATCTCTGCCCATCCTGGCTAATAGCCATTGATGGACCTATCCTCCATGAATTTATCTAGTTCTTTTTTGAATCCTGTTATAGTCTTGGCCTTCACAACATCCTCTGGCAAGGAGTTCCACAGGTTGACTGTGTGTTGTGTGAAAAAATATTTCCTTTTGTTTGTTTTACACCTGCTGCGTATTAATTTCATTTGGTGGTGCCTAGATCTTGTGTTATGAGAAGGAGTAAATAACACTTCCTTATTTACTTTCTCCATACCAGTCATGATTTTATAGACCTCTATCATATCCCCCCTATAGCGGGGCAGTCACCCCACTCTGGCCCTGAACGGGTTAAAAGGCCAGCCCTTGGAGACGGCTGGGGCTGAGAGCCAATAAGAAGAGGCTGGGAGGCAGCCAATCAGAGCCAGGCTGGGCCTTATAAAATTGCTGCTGGGCCAGAAGGCAAACAGTCTGTGTTCAGCTTTGGAGTAAGAAGGGCCTAGCTGCCTGGGAGCACAAGGTACCTGATGCAGAGCAGTGCTGGGGAAAAGGCAAGAAGAGCTGGGGAGCTCCAGCCTGGCAACTCCCCAGGCTGAGGCCTTGGCTAAAGGCCTAATCAGGTACTGGGGCTGCGGAGGTGCAGCCCGGGAATAGGCAGAAGCAGCTGGTCCAACCCCCTTGTCAATGATGAGTGGCCATTACAGACTGCAGTCTGCCCTAGAGAAAGGGGGCTAGATGACGACTGGTAGTAGCCACTGAGGGTATGTCTACACTACGAAATTAGGTCGATTTAATAGAAGTCGATTTTTTAGAAATCGATTTCATACAGTCGATTGTGTGTGTCTCCACTAAGCGCATTAAGTCGGCGGTGTGTATCCACAGTACCGAGGCTAGCGTCTACTTTCGGAGCATTGCACTGTGGTAGCTATCCCACAGTTCCCGCAGTCTCCATCGCCCATTGGAATTCTGGGTTGAGCTCCCAATGCCTGATGGGGCAAAAACATTGTCACAGGTGGTTCTGGGTACTTGTCGTCAGGCCCCTCTCCCTCCTTCCCTCCGTGAAAGCAACGGCAAAAAATCGTTTCTCGCCTTTTTTCCCGGGTTACCCGTGCAGACAACATACCACGGCAAGCATGGCGCTCGCTCAGCTCACTGTCACTGAATGTCTCCTGGGTGCTGCTGACAGATGCGGTACTGTGCTACACAGCAGCTACACAGTGCTACACAGCAGCATCCCCTTGCCTTGCCTTGCGGACGGCAGAGGGTACAATACGATTGCTAACCATCGTCGTCGTCCCGTGGGTGCTCCTGGCCGACCTCAGTTAGGTTGGTCGGGGGCGCCTGGGCAGACATGGGTGCTTCTGGCCGGCCTCGCTGAGGTTGGTCCGGGGCACCTGGACAAAAATGGGAATGATTCAGGTCATTCTCTTCTTTAAGTTTTGTCTAATAGAGATTCAGTCCTGCCTGGAATATCATGCCAGCTGGAGGCTTCTGCCTCAGGTTGCTCTCCCAGTTGGCAGCACCGCGCTGTCGCACCTACCCCAGCCTACCCCTTGATCCCATGGCTCATGAAGCCTGGACAGTAGTAAGGAGCAGTTCCACTATAGGCTGAGCAAGTGCAGAATGGTGGTACAGTGTGCCTTTGGACGTTTAAAAGCTCGCTGGCGCAGTTTACTGACTTGGTTAGACCTCAGCGAAACCAATATTCCCATCGTTATTATTGCTTGCTGTGTGCTCCACAATATCTGTGAGAGTAAGGGGGAGACATTTATGGAGGGGTGGGAGGTTGAGGCAAATCTCCTGGCCGCTGATTACGCGCAGCCAGACACCAGGGCGGTTAGAAGAGCACAGCAGGGCATGCTGTGCATCAGAGAAGCTTTGAAAACCAGTTTCATGACTGGCCAGGCTACGGTGTGAAAGTTCTGTTTGTTTCTCCTTGATGAAAACTCGTCCCCTTGGTTCACTCTACTTCCCTGTAAGCCAACCGCCCTCCCCTCCCCCTTTGATCTCCGCTTGCAGAGGCAATAAAATCATTGTTGTTTCAAATTCATGCATTCTTTATTAATTCATCACACAAATGGGGGGATGACTGCCAAGGTAGCCCAGGAAGGGTGGGGGAGGAGGGAAGCACAGGGGTGGGGTAGTTGTAGGGGCACCCCCTAGAATGGCATGCAGCTCATCATAGAAGCGGCATGTCTGATGCTTTGACTTGGAGCGGCCGTTTGCCTCTCTGGTTCTTTGTAGGCTTGCCTGAGCTCCTTAAGTTTCACGCTGCACTGCTGCGGGTCCCTGTTATAGTTTCTGTCCTTCATGCCCTTGGAGATTTTTTCAAGTGTTTTGGCATTTCATCTTTTGGAATGGCGTTCTGATAGCACAGATTCCTCTCCCCATACAGCGATCAGATCCAGTACCTCCTGCTCGGTCCATGCTGGAGCTGTTTTGCAATTCTGGGACTCCATGGTCACCTGTGCTGATGAGATCTGCACGGTCACCTCTGAGCTCGCCATGCTGGCCAAACAGGAAATGAAATTCAAAAGTTCGCGGGGCTTTTCCTGTCTACCTGGCCAGTGCATCTGAGTTGAGAGTGCTGTCCAGAGCAGTCACAATGGAGCGGTCACTCCTGGAGGCCAATACTGTCGAATTGTGTCCACACTACCCCAAATTTGACCCAGCAAGGTCGATTTCAGCGCTAATCCCTTCGTCAGGGAGGAGTACAGAAATCAATTTTAAGAGCCCTTCAAGTCAACAAAAATGGCTTCATCGTGTGGACAGGTGCAGGGTTAAATCGATCTAACGCTGCTAAATTCGACCTAAACTCTTAGTGTAGACCAGGGCTGAGTTAAGGTGGGCATAGGGGGAGGGGGTTCCCGGCCAGCAAGAGGCACTCCAAGGCTGGAAGTGAGCTAATTCCCGGACTGACCAGCAGGAGGTGCTGCGCCGGTGACTGCTCAATTTGCTACACCCCCTTAATCATCTCTTTTCCAAGCTGAAAAGTCCTACTCTTATTAATCTCTCCTCATATGGCAGCTGTTCCATGCCTCTAATAATTTTCGTTGCCCTTTTCTGAACTTTTTCAAAGTCCAACATATCTTTTTTGAGATGGGACAACCTCATCTGCATGCAGTGTTCAAGATGTGGGCGTACCATGGATTTATATAGAGGCAATATGATATTTTCTGTCTTTTTATCTATCCCTTTCTTAATGATTCCCAACATTGTTTGCTTTTTATTTGACTGCCGCTACACATTGAGTGGATGTTTTCAAAGAACTATCCATAATGACCCCAAGTTCTCTTTCTTGAGTGGTAACAGCTAATTTAGACCCCATCATTTTATATGTATAGCTGGGATTATGTTTTCCAATGTGCATTACTTTGCATTTATCAACATGGAATTTCATCTGCCGTTTTGTTGCCCAGTCACCCAGTTTTGAGAGATCCTTTTGTAGCTTTTCGCAGTCTGCATGGGACTTAACTATCTTGAGGAGTTTTGTCTCATCTGCAAATTTTGCCACCTCACTGTTTACCCCTTTTCCCAGATCATTTATGAATATGTTAAATAGGACTGGTCCCAGTACAGACCCTGGGGGACACTGCTATTTACCTCTCTCCATTCTGAAAACTGACCATTTATTCCTACCCTTTGGTAACTGGTTAAAAGATAGGAAACAATCCATGAAAGAACCTTCCCTCTTATCCCATGACTGCTTACTTTGCTTAAGAGCCTTTGGTGAGTGACCTTGTCGAAGGCTTTCTGAAAATCTAAATACACTATATCCACTGGATCCCCCTTGTCCACATGCTTGTTGACCCCCTCAAAGAATTCTAGTAGATCGGTGAGTCATGATTTCCCATTATAAAAACCATGTTAACTATTCCCCAGCAAATTATGTTCATCTATGTGTCTGACAATTTTGTTCTTTACTATAGTTTCAACCAGTTTGACTAGTACTGAAGTCAGGCTTACCAGCCTGTAATTGACGGGGTCTCCTCTGGAGCCGTTTTTAAAAATTGGCATCACATTAGCTATCATCCAGTCATTTGGTACAGAAGCTGATTTAAATGATAGGTTACAGATGACAGTTAGTTGTCCTGCGATTTTATATTTGAGTTCCTTGAGAACTCTTGGGTGAATACCATTTGGTCCTGGGTGACTTATTATTGTTTAGTTTATCAGTTTATTCCAAAACCTCCTCTAATGACACCTCAATCTGGGACAGTTATTAATAACCTAAAAAGAATGGCTCAGGTTTGGGAATCTCCCTCACATCCTCAATGTGAAGACCAACGCAAAGAATTCATTTAGTTTCTCCACAATGGCCAAAGAAAAAGAAAGTCATTCAATTTCCAGAATTATCTAATTACAGTGGACAATTCATCAATAAACCACAGACAGAAAATCATGAAGATGAAATATATAATTGTGCACTTCTGAGAAACCACTTTTCCAGAGCAATTGAAAAAAATATACCATAAAGCTATGCCTAACACGATATCTACACCAATTATAGATTACAGATTAATTTATAATTAATAACTGATAAAAATAAACTAATGTGATTTGGTAAGTAAGAGCTCTTCAAAATCACTGAATTGACCAGTTTTATTCCAAATTTTCCTCTTCCTTCTGAAAGGAGGAGGTTCATTGAATTTTATTTATTTAAATAGTGCAAACTGATTACAAAACTAAAGTTACGCACTGACATATAAAAACAAATAAAATGTATAGAATATCTTCAAAGAGGTGGATTAAAAAAAACTTCCTATAAGCATAGCACATACGCATAAATTAGCATATGTGTTTCTTCCTCCATATTAATATAAACCCACCCAAGAAGACTGAATTACATTACAAACTGGCAGAAATAGATATTCTGAGTTGGGGACCATGAAGTTAGATAGAATGTTAAACACTAAGTCTGGGGAAACTAGACGTGAAAACAAACTCAAATTATACCCAGTAACTCTGAAAGCGTGGGGTTCTGAGGCCAAGTTCATCAATGCCATAAGTAGGTGCAGCTCCATTTACTTCAAAAGGATGTTAATGCATTTGGCATCTTCTTACATAGCTGATGAATTTGCCCTCTGAGTCCATTTACACATGCAGAGTATTTGGCTCTTTAAACTTTATTTTTCCCTATATTATTACACTTTTAAAGAAGAACTGAACAAGAGCTTTTCTTATAATATTCAGGAACATCTTAATGGATGTTTTACAGAAGATTGTCAATTACATGACAGTCACATCTATCTTTAATTTGGACAAATCATACAACCTCTGTGCTTTATTCTTTGTATCCAGTGGCTTCGTTACCGTATCTCAAAGTAGTCAGGCTATCTGACTTAATAGTTGTAAAGAGCTCTGATATGTTTGGATGGAAATCCCTATGAAAATACAAAGTATTATCCTTGCCATCTACTAATATTTATTAATTCAATTATATTCTTAAAAAAAGGTTTTATCACATTCAATAGTCCAAATTTGAATCTCATTGGAAAAAAAATTGGTTTTTGAATTCATACAGATTACTCTGAGGTGATTCTAAATAATTCTGGACAAAGATAAACTGGTATAAACAATACCTCTATCGGCCCCACCCTCATCAATGTTATACCAGTTTACACTTCCTATGGACTCCCTTAGACTTAATTAGACTCATGTAGATTTGCGCCCATTTAGCAGTGTCTTAATTAGCATCCTTTTCTATGCATCATCTCTGAATTTGGGTCACTTAGTCTAGGGGCATCTATCTACACAATAAGATTCCAAGAATGTCACTCTGAAGCTTAAAATATATAAGTCAGTGTGACGCGATAGAAATAGCTACAAGAATGGCTGAGAGCTCTTTTTGTTCAGAATATCACCAGATTGAATCATCACTGGGTTTTGCAGTCCGTTAATATTCAGTTTTTAAGTCCTCAGCCATTTTGACTTTAAGAATTACACCCATATGGCAGATAGCTACACTAAGGCATGTACCTAGGCCATGCCAAGAACCCTAGACCATTGTGATCTCATAGGTAACTCAACCAATCATTACCCTTATTCTATAGCTCATTTACATGCAACAGTGTCTTTGGTTGTATGTGGGAGACTGCACAGATGGTGGATTAGTTGGTCTAACTATGCCCCCAACTGCCACCTGCACAAATCAACACCAATATCCCAGCACAACCCCCTAGACACAAATCAACACAACCACCCACACAACTGAACACCATAACCCTGTTGCCAGCCCAGATGGGCCTCGAGATGGCAAACAGGGTTCGTTGCCCGGTGTGTTGGCACCAATAAAGACACCGAGGGGAGAAAGCAAGCCAAGTTTATTTCAGAGCTCTGAAATGGCACTAGGAGACCAGCATGTCTCAAATCCAGTGCAACACATACATGCATGTGTCCCATTTTATATTCCAAGCAGTTTCTGTGTAAGCCTTTGTTTTGTTACTCTCTCTTACCCCTCCTACCCCTCCCTTTCAGACAACAGTTACAGTAAGCTCTACATAAGCTTCTGAGAAAACTTTCCCTTCGCCTGCTTATCTTTTGGCCTTGTAGACTCTACGTAGTAGGCTTGCAAGCTAAGACAAAGCAGGCCTTTTCCTTCCCCTATGTTTGCTAATGCAACTGTCTGCTAGAAAAGCTGACCATTACATATGCTGCTTTAGCATTAAAGCAATTAGCATGGAAGTAGGTGAGAGTTCACAAGATGGAGTTCTGTGGTTCAGGTAGGCCCAGAGCAAAAGAGTTTCATTGGCACTTTTGGCCTTCCACTCTCCCGAGTTACCTGGTAGCTATGCCTAGTGGACCCCAACAACCCCAAACACAATAACCCCAAACACACAGTCTCTCACCGAAGCACACACCCTTTATTTGTCACCAGCACAAATCCACACAACTACGCAATCCACACACAAATGAATACAACCATTTACATCAATAACATAACTAGCATATACAATAATGGAAAACTTCACTCTTAAGTCTAGAATGTCTGTACAGTCAGTGCAAAGTAATGGAAACAATTACAAGCATGGTTGAGAGCTCCTTTTGTTTAGAATATCACCAGATTCAATCATCACTGGGATCTGTGGTCTGTTACTGTCCAATTTGTTAAGTTTTCAGCCATTTTCAGCTCTTTTATACCCATGACTTTTCGAATTATACCCATGTGACAACACAGACTTTCAGCTACTAGTACTCATGTAAAATCACAGGCTAAAGGTCCAAAGAGAAGAAAAAAGCAATTAACAGGAGGTTGTAATTTAAAGTAATCTGCCCCCACATTTACTTTCATTTTAATCCATTTGCAAATTATATCAGTTTAGATTCCTTTATACAACTGTGATTTAAGTAGATAAGCGTCAGGGTGTGTAATCCATACCACTTTACACATCACCTCTGAATTTTGCCCTTAGTGTTATTTTGTATGTAATATGGCTCCCTGGCTAGTTGTGTGTGCAGGGAAGTCTCTTTATTTTGAACCATACATTGAACTTACTACCCTTCCTACCTCCGTGGTAATTCGGTAGTAATTTGATTGTTGGAAATCTTATTCCATGAGTAAATTGGCTACAATAATTCTGGAATACAAGAATGTAAAATGAATAAATAAATAAATTGGCAGCGTTAGACATTTTTGTATGTGTTTCTATAACTGAAAATAGTGTTGTTTTAGAAAAACAAATCTGATTAGTAATGGGTTGTAGTAAAAAGGTTAACAGTGCTCTGATGAAAACTGATCGTGAAATGGGATAGTCTCTGAAAAACAGAATGCAAGAACAAAATGAGTGCACCTGCCCCACTTGAAATGCAACAAGAAAACAACCTTCTTCCTATCCCCCTCCAAATTCCCTGCACTGAGTACAAGCCTAGAGTCTCAGATGTGTACATACTCCAGTGGCTAGCTCCCCCGCTGCCACTCGCACTGCCAGGGAGCAGGTATGTGAGCGCAAACTGTAGACCTTCCCTTAGAGCCAGAGCCTCAGCTGGTGTAAATATGCATAGTTCCATTGAATTCAATAGACCGATGCCAGTTTGCAGATAAAGTTATAATACAGAAAACATTATTCTGAATAACTTGTTTTCAGTATGCAAATATCTTTTTCACACAGATCTGAGGGAGGGTGGATAGGTTTGTTATCTGGGCAGTATGTCTGAAATTCACCTCTGTGCGCTAACATCTGTATGAGTTTGTCTGACTTCAGCTGAGTGCATATTCCAAACATGGGCAATACTTCTCATTTTTTACCATATAAAAGAGCAGTGCAATTATCCATTCCAATGGCATTTTTTACAGAACTCACAGAGATTCCATCATCATTTCTCTCTCTCTCTCTTACACTCAATCTCTTTTCTTCTAGAACAGAACAAACTACCTTTACACATTCTCACCTGGTGCTGTCACTTTCTCATGTTTATGTTTGCTGATTTTCTGCCCAACGCTAGATGTTCAGGAACATTTCTGGATGTTCTCCTAGAGCAGCCACATCAAAATGAAGCAATGGAAATTCAGGGCTCAAATAACAAACTATCATCATGGCAGTTCACTGGACAAACAGTTGCTCTTGATGCTTCCCCTACAATGCAAAGCAAAGCTTTTCTGGGGTTGTGTGTGCCCTTTGTGGTTCTAGAGAATGGTTTGAAAAGGGCTAAAGACAAAAAGAAAGGAGTTGCAATCTGACTGTAGAAAAGACAAAAAAAAGCTGTGAGTGCAGGATGTACAGCTGGCTTTTGAGAGCAACTGGGGTAACTGAGGTAAAGAAAAGGGGTGGGGGGGGCGGAAGCTAGACTATTTATTTCCTTTTGGGATAAAAGAGGAGTGTGTCAACATCTGCCATTTGTTTCAGGATGGAGTTTCACTTTTACTTAATTATTCATTCTTTTACTTACTGTTATACATAGCACCTCTCACAACATGTATTTTCTGGTAAATGTATAAAACACCACACACATCTGGGAGAATGACAAAATTCTAGCCACATTCCTGAAACTCTCAAAGAGCAGGTTTTGTACCATATGTAAAAACAGATGATTCTGTCCAGCTCAGATTGCTGGGCAATTTGCTTTATCCAGTGCCATGATATTTCAAGAGAAAACAGTGTTGTCTTGCTGGTTAGACCAGGATGGACCAACGGTCAGGTTTTCCTAATTATATTCCCAGTTCTGCCACTGACTTGCAGTTTGATCTTTTATCCTCTCTGATTCAATTTTCTTTACCCTTCTATAAAATGGGCACAGTAATTGATTACTTACCTCACAAGGTTAGTGTGAGCCTTACTTTGTGCTTGTAAAGTGCATTGAGGTCTTGGGTGAAAGATGTAATTATCCATTTCATTTATTAATAACACTCTTTCCCTGACAGGCTAACTCTGTTTTCTAGTTTATGGACATTGGACACTTTTCACTTTCCATGCACATCTGTCTGCCCAGCTTGCAAAAGAACAGAGTGCATACTGCTTAGTAGTGCCAAAGTCATTAAGACATCCCAGTCATGAGGTAAACATAAGCATCTGCATTACAGTCCCCCTCTTGCTTGTTGTTATGTTATTTTGCTGAACTTTAATAGGTTCAGGGTGGATTTTTTAAAAGCATGTAGCATTGTCCTAACTCTGCTTCCATTGAAGATCCTGGTAAAACTCCTGTTGACTTCAATGGGAACAGAGTTTGGAGCTGAGGGAAAGAATAAAACATCAGAGAAATATTCCACCACCCTTGTGTATTTTCAGCGAGCAAAAAGCCCTTTGAATTAATCACTACAGCAATAATTTTGATAAGAAAATTCCTTTTGAGCTTAATTTTGTTGTAATCAAAGAGTTTCACTATAGGAAGTTTAAAGGACCTCAGGCCAAAGAGGAGCATTTACAATACAAGTACTAATTTCAGTGCCACCTTTAAATATTCTTCAATATCTGAATTTAATCGTAGTTCCAGTCTGCAGCCTGATGCTGTGCTCATCCATGAAAACCCTTGTCTTCCTTTTGAAAGATTTGCTCCCTACCACAAAAGAGGTGGAAGAAAACAACAAGTGTGTTCATTGAACATTCATGGCCTTTAACTAAAGGTGTTTGTTTGGGAATACCTAGAGCTATAAAAACAAAGGCATTCAACAAGATTTTATGTAACCATCCCTGACATGACACCTTTCACAGCTGCTTCATAAAAGGAAGGAGGCATCTGATGTCATTTAGACACAGATATTAGCAATAAACTGTGTAAAAATAGCTGCTTCTAGGCAACTCCAGTCCCTTTCTTTCTTGTGTTCAAATCAGATTTATACGTGCATGTTGCAAAACACATACGTAGATTAGTTCCTTAGCAATGTCACATATAATATCCAGCTCTTAATATTCTACATTTATATATCAACTTTCATTATTTTGAAGAATTTCAAAGAGCTTAACAAATTTAGGAGTAAATTTTAAGCTATGCAAGTCTAGGGCACAGATTTACCAGTCTTTCGGCAACACCAGCAATCAATACGCAATCCTGAGCTGGGACTCCTCCTTCACTTTGTTCAATGAGGCGCAGGAGAGAGTGGTATAGGTGTCAACCCATGATAAATACTGCACACCTCATTATCTTCAGTTGAACAAGTGCATCCAGGGCTCCCCACCCAGTAAAGACAGTCAAGATGCTGCAGTGATGATGCCAATGGGATGGAAGGGCACAGAATAGACCACATCATCCACAGACAGTATCCTGGACTGATAAGTCTGACACAGAGTTGGTGGCGAAGTGAGACAGGGAGAGAGACGCACCTCCATCAGACCCCTTCTCCTCTCCCCTCAATAACTGGAACTTGGTCCTGTATCCTCTATGCCTATAACAGGGCTTTCTCTACCCTTTGGATCACCACAAACAGGCTGGATGCTTTCCAGGTTTATGAATGTAACTATATTATTAATATAGTATAATAAATTTTACAAATGATATCAACTCTTTCCACAAAGATTGATCTTTGCTCTCTGGGTGGTCAAGCTCACTTTAGAAATTAGATTAATTAACACTGGCATATAAAATAGATTTACCATTTTTTAATGTTTTGAAAACAGCCTTGAAAAAAACATCTTATCACATATTTCCTGTGTATTTGAAGTCATCTTATTTTCCAAAGCCAGGATAGACTTCAATAACTAATAAATGCCTGTTCTCATTAAATAAATAGCACATTTTTAATGTACACACTCTATATGTGAAAGGAGTTGTTACCGGGGTCCCAGTGGGGGCCGGCTGAGGTCACTCAATTAGGGGGAACTTCATAGAATGGGGCAAACAAACCCAAAAGCTGGTGGATAATTCAATACTTAGATTTACCAAGCCAGAATAAAACAGCTTCTTAATTACCTCGCTGGTTATTCTGAAGTCAATAACACTGTTCCCTTAGAGTACCCAGCCTCAGGACTCCATCCAGGTACCCAAGTTAAATATGATGAAGATTTCTGAAAATCTTATTTCATCATATAAAAGAAAAGGTTCTACCAATACCAAAGGATCAGACACATTACCTCCCAGGTTAATGAATATTCCAGATTTTACCTAAATACACAAATATACAGCCAATTTTTATTAACTAAATTAAAATTTATTAAAAAACAAAAGAGAGAGAGTATGGTTAAAAGATCAATATACATACAGACATGAGTTTAATTCTTGAGGTTCAGATACATAGCAGAGATGGTGAGCTTTGTAGTTGCAAAGAGTTCTTTCAGAAATAGTTCATAGGTTATAGTCCAATGTCCAATATCATATTCAGGGTGGACCAGTCAGCACTAGAATCCCAGTCTGGTGGTTTAAGCTTCCCCTGATGAAGCATCAAGCAGATCTGAGATAAACAGGATCAGGACCCAAGGGTCTTTTTATACAGTGTTCTAGCATCCACTTGACCATACAGTCCAGGGTAAACAATATGCTTTTGATGTAACCTTCTGTTTTCTAAACACCACCAGTAATTAGTTACACAGATTAACATAGGGCAATTTATTCATTAGGCAGTCTATGACAAACTTCAAAGAGACGTATAGACAATGACATTATTTTCCCCAAGATTCATCTAAATGTTAATATTCCCTTTTGATCTCTAAATTAGTAGCTATGGTGACAGACAGGAACTGTCTGTTTACATGGATAACATCTAAGATACACACAATTAGTATTACCTCTAATTTCTAACATAGGTTTGCATTTCAAAGTTCTAGCCTATTTACCATGAATGGCCCTAATTACCATTCCTAATATCTTTAAAGGTCAACTTTGGGTTAGTTAGCCTGCAAGCTGTTTAACCTGTTCTGGCCATGAGTTATATTTTGTATAAGATTCATTGTAATTACAAAACAGTGGTAGCAATGATTTGCATGGTTATAGTTTAATCAGACAACGTCACAGGAGTTTTCACCTTTCTCTTGATAGAACTGTTCAAATGTCTGGTAGAAAAATTAGGTCAGTAAATAAAGATTTCGGTGAAAATACCTGGCTTTGAAGTCATAATAAATATATTTAAAATTTATATAACCCTTTACATTTTTAAAGCATTACACAAACAATATTTGTATTTCTTCCCAGTTTTACATATGCATATATGTTACTTATATGTATATGTTAAGGAATATTAAGGTTGCAAAGTTAAGCACTCAAAAGCTAGGAAATACCAGAATTAAGGTTGCCTGGGCAACCATCACTATATGACACAGCTGATCTATCCCAGTCCTGGTCTCTGTGTGGAGGCTTCCCTTTTGTGTAGCAACTACTTAGTAGTTTGTGTGTATAGAAGTCTACTGGGTTGAGGCTCATCTCAGCTTCATTGGGAACTAAAGAAAAGTTGAAAAAGATGAAAAGCTACATGAGTATAATAAATTGATACAATAACTAGAATGATTTTGGGAGATGCTCCTGGAGAAGAAGTCTCCGTCAGTAATAGCCCTTGACCTGCAAGGCATCTAGGGCATTCAGCCTGAAGCTTTAGCAGGTTACAACAAGCTCACTTTAAATCAGTGGAAATAATTGGGGGTGGGGGAGGAGAAAAACACTAAGGTAACATTTACATCTTGTTTTATGCTCCTGGAAGCCCCAAACTTTTAGCAGACGAAGCTGTAAAATACCTAAATTGCTATTGGTCCCTGATCCTGCCAGGCATACTGAAATTGATGGGACTACTCATCGGCTTAAAGATAAGCATGTGCATATGTCTTTGTAGGAGCTGGGCCTCACATGGTGCATCTTGAGCAAAGTATGCTGTTGCCAAATGTTGGCAGAGATCAAACCCAACTAGGTCTTTCTCACTCACTTACTTCAACCATCTTCTAAAAAGAGGGAAAGTCCGCTCCAGTGAACTGCAAGGATGGATCAAGTTCCAGAGCCAAGGGCCCTCCACCAATAATGACTGGCCATATACCCCCAAACAGGTAATGGGCACAGGCAGTAAAAGCCCTGCAGCATATTGCCATATACCCTGCCATTCAGCTGTGGAATGTAAGCCCCAGCAAGTTTCAAACTTGGACCTACAGATCTGCCAGACAGCAAATGCCTCCATGCTAGCTCCCAGTAGCAGTTGTAACAAACTTACACTCCACTGTTCACTGCCTGCTGTGGACACAGACCACGGGGAGTCCTGCCTCAAGGGGCCTAACAGGCAGCAGCCTCCTGGCTCCTGATTGGCTCCCTGCCCTATATAAACCCAGGGGGCATTCCAGGAAGTGTCCAGGTAACAGTGCAGATCATCTGTGTCTGCTATGACTCCTCCTGCTCTTAAATGTGTGGCTTTGACCTTGGCTTGATTTAGATCTTGTCTGCTGACCTTGGCCCTGAAACCTGATTTGGACTCTGATCCTTGGTATTGACCCGAGCCTGGAACTTGACTATGAACTTCTCTAAGACTCAGCCTCAGGTTTGACCCTGCTCTGACCATTGGTCTTGACTCTCCTTGTCAGGATCCTGACAGCAGAGATAGCTCAACTCAGTCCCACTCTCCTTTTCATAGTGCCAGATCCAAAGTACAAGGAAATCTATAAAAGAACACTTTCATGGGCTTTGAATCAGGCCCACAGTTGCCGATCAGGTCAGAGCTTGCCACACATAGGAAAAGTTCAAGCCCATAATGAAAACTTAATGCAGTGATCTGGTTCTAAATGTTAAACTTTACACAACATTTTGGCAGATTTGTGGTTTCCCAAACCTTTTAGTCATTAGAATTCCTCATTACCAAGATTTAATGTTCTGCCCCCTTTTTTTTTTAGGTTCACTCTCCACTATAATACTAATGCACGCTTTCAGGGTCAGGAAGTGTGAAAAATTGCTAATCTGCAAGTAAATGAAAGAGTGGCTTGTTTCCTCGAGTTTGAAAAGTTCGTTTCACCTCAAACCTTTTAATTGTATTCCCGGAAGGACTATTACAATGGCCTCTCATTTAAAGCAATGTAATTACTGCCGGTGGAGGTAAATTAAATATTGTAAAAATACTTTCTGTGCTGCAGAGGCAAAGTCTGATATCTGACACTCAACTGCCCTATTTTGGGCCAGGGTAACCACTTTTTTTTTTTGTAATGGAGTGAAAGACTAAATAAGGACTTTTACAGTTTTTGCAAAATATCTGATTTTATGTTCACAAAAGTCAACAAAAGAAAATCATCCTTTTTTCCCCAGCTGATGTTGTGGCAATCTGAAAGGTAAGAAACATGTCTCACCACAGACTAGCTTGGAATATATTGACAGTTAAGGCTAGTTTGTATCTCAGAAATGGTGTCGACGGCACAGAGGGACTAGACTTCTGACTCCAGGTTGCCACACACCAGTATAGCAGCTGCCCTATCCTTGGGGAGGGGTGGATAATGCAGCTCACTCTGGGCCTGATCCCAAGCGCATTGACATCAATGAATTTTGGATTAGGTTCTCTGTGCCTGGCCAGTGCATTTGGAGGGGCCCTGATCAGGCCCCTATACTACAGCTCTCTGCATCCTTTCCCACAGCTGCTGATCACAGGGCTGTTGGAGGAAGCACAGCTCTCTCCTGTCCCTTTCTGGCAGCTAGCATCTGGAGCACTGATACATTGCAGGATCTGCTCCCAGCCACACTTTCAGCAGCCCCTGCACAAGGGGCAAAAGCTTTTTGTGCCCTTTCTATAGAGCTAGTAGGAAAACAGTGCTGGGTTTTTTTCTCCCCTGTGGAAAATTCTGACTTCTCATTGAAAACTTTCACTGGGGAAAATGGAAACAAAATATTTTGAGCCAGATCACTCCAGATCACTCTGTCTGCCTGCACTTCCATGGTGACTCGCAAGAGTTTTAGGGTGCCTCACATCTCCATTCTCCATAGCCCCGTGAGCTATGCTCCCTGATCCAGCTACATATCCCTTGATACACCACAGCCTCCCCTGTTATTGACCCATTGTGGTTCATCATGGGAGATATAGTCTGTCTGGGGAGTCCAGCTCATTGGAAGAATGGGGCCCTGACCTACAACTTCCATTGGGCACAGGGGTGGCTTATGAGGGTGTGGTTTAAATGTTAAATGAGTCGAAGGAAACTGCTAGATTCAGGCATGTTTAAAACATTTAGTTTCAATCAAAGATATGCAAATAAAATACTTTAATATTTTCAAATCCAAAGTTTCAATTGTTGGCCAAAACCTCTTCTTTTTCGGCGTTTTTGTTTTCTTTGACAGGAAATTGAATTTTTCTGCTGGAAGCTAACACACACACAAATTCATTCAGTCAAAGGCCCAATTTTCCACTGAAAAATGGTTTGAACACAAAATTTCTGAACAACTCAACTTTCCTGTGCTTGTGCCCTTATGAAGGGATGAGCCACAGTCTGGCCCTGAATTAAGAAAGCGTTTTGATACTGACAGCATTGGAATTCTCCTAGTACCTAAGTACATCCTGCTACGAGTATCCTGTACTATGGATACAGAATCACTATCAGATCCTTCACAAATATAGATACTCTAGCTCAGATATGTCTGCTTGAGCTGAAATCACACCCACTGGACAATATAGGCAATATAGACATATCCTTAGTGTTCAGTCACTTTTGTGCTATTTATATGTTGCTTGCAGGCAATACATGTAAACCAGAAGTTTCAAAATTTCATGATCCATTATCCCCATAAGGAGGATATCTTAAAACGGTGTAAGATGATGATAAACAGATCCATAGAAGACTAGTTTCTAGTCTTTCTATTGAAGTTTCTGAAAACATTATAAAATAAAGGCAGCTACTTACCAAATGCATTATCTGAAACAAAATATTTCAGTGTGAAAACATTTTTTTTCTGTAGACAATTAGCCAAGCTAGTTTGCAGGCTATTGTGCACAAATTATCTTAATTCTTCCATGTGGCTTCAAGATTTTCCTTCTGCTCTATATGAGGTACTCTTGCAGGAGCAAAAGCTTCTACATTAGTGCTGTATGATGACAGGCACAATATCTCCCAAATTAAAGGAAAAAGAGATACTATTTTCATAAAACTAAAGATATCATTTTCATAGCGCTGTAAGTAAATGTGGGTTTTCTGCTTAGTTTATATATATATATAAATTACGTCTATTTGTCTGAAGACTCAAAGGTTGTAGTACATCAGTTTATATTTGGAAGGTCATCTTCACAACCACAATGGATGGAAGCTTATATTTGTAAGAAACACAAAATTCGCACAGGATAAAAGGTGATTGCCGCTCTCCTCCTCCTACTCGTGAAACGGACTACAGGCAAGCTTCTCTGATTTTGAGTGAAGGTGAACAGTTTGCTCCACTGATCCATTTGATCCTTCAAATGTTGACCTAGCATACTAAATGGGACCGTTTTCTTACTGATGTACATAACAATCTTCCATTAAGAGTAAAAGCCCTATACTAGCTTCACTACTCTTGTGAGACTCCCACTGTAGTCATTATGGATAGTTTGTAAACAGGGTAAAGGAAGTACGGCCCCATGACTCTCCTAAGGAGAATAATTCTATTTATTCTCATCTCACAAGGTTGCTTTGCCCCATACAGTAGTAAACAGATACAAGAATTAAATATGCAGGACTTAGCATAGAATTGACTGGACACCAATGGTATATCTATACTGCAGTCCTGGGATGTGATTCCATCTGGAGAAGATATACCTGGGCTAGCTTTAATCTAGCTAGCCTGGGTACTGGAGCAGTGAAGGTGCGGCAGCATTGGCTTCAGTGTGACCTGCCCCACGCTGAAACTGCTGCAGCTTCACGGACCTGAAATATCTCAATTACAGCTAGCTCAGGTATGTCTACTTGAGCTGAAATCACACCCGTGATTGCAAAATAGACAGACCCTTAGTGTTCAGTCACTTCTGTGCTAAATCCTGCATATTTAGTCCTTGTACTTGTTTACTACTGTGTAGTTCTCCTTATTTCCAGTACTCTAGGCCACTTTTAAAATTCTCTTATTTCCTAATAAAAATAGGTATAAATCGTACTCTCAGCTGTACAAAACATGTATATGAATGTTGTGATCCGGATGTGTCCCTAGCCTGAGAACAAGTACTTCTCTGCAAATTAAAGGGTATATCATGTCCTCAAACTCTTTGTACTGGGGCTCTTTAGAGAGAAACCTGCCAAATTAATTTGGCTTTTAGTGTTTCCTAATGCGTGTTTACAAACTCAGAAATTGAGTCAGTGAGCCAGCTGCTTGTTTCACTTTCATACCAGCTCTGTCACCATCATGTTAAAAAGTGAAGGCTGAAATGGGCTCTTGTTACTTTAGTTAAATTAATTTTGAGCGGGGGTCTGATTCTACTTTTTTGGGGGGGGGGGGGGGGGGAGGGGGAGGGAAGGGGAAGACAGTGTGTGTGTGTGATACATATACAGTTAGCCTGGAAAATGTCCATGCGAGCTATCTAGGATACTCATCTTTGTGGTCTACTGCGGAGCCCAGTCTTGCTCCCATTGAAGTTTTCTCTCTAACTTCGAGTCAAAACACTTATCTTATTTTCTTCAAAAACAGAATGCTTCTCTTATCTTGACAGATTAACTACAATAAAATACTAGATTCCTTGCTTCATTCTAAAAGTAACCCTGTGAGTCATTTACTGTCTGTAGTACATGGGACAGAACACACTTTTCACCATTATTGCACTGATATATCCCAGTAATTTTTATTCCATTGTTAAGCTCTGTGCTGAAGACTTGGGGATCTTTTCTCAGATGGTGAAAATTGGAGCAACTTCCAGTCTGCACCTTTACCTGGTGCTTTATCACATGCTAGGGTCCTATATATTCTGTGACTCCATTAATGCTGAACTTGCTGTGGAATCCACCACTTGCTGAGTATTTATCTCTACCGTCTCAGCTCTCATTCAAAATTACATTTCTACCCCTGTTGCTGTGAAGAAAACCTTCCAAACATAAACAGAATGTAAACTGATGCAGAGATCTTTACTTAAGTCTTCAGACAGCCTGAAACATTCAAAAGGGCACAGCTGCCACAAAAAAGCAAGGGCCTTGCTGTAGAATTCAAGGCCAGCTTGCTATGGAGGATAGTCATTTTGTCAAACATGGCTCCCCAATTCTAGTAAATGATGTCCTGGATGGTTACCCCATCAACTCTTTGTGTGACTTAAAATCTTTATTGGAGTGACTTGCCTCTGCCCTTCTGGATTCACAATATTTTCCTTTTATAAAATCATTACAAATAGCAAGGTGCTTTCCTGATATGTATCTGCCTGACATTGCTAGTAACTTCTGCACTGAAATTAAGCTGAGTGGTCTGTTTCTGTTTTGTAATTTCTGGGATCATTCCTTTTTACATACAGTGTTATAGTTTCTCTACGGTCCACCTTCCCATGTTTCCCAGAGAGTTAATAGTATCTGTTGATATTCTAGTGACTAGGGCACTGTCCTGGGGCCTGGGTTTTGTTCCAGGTTCTGTCCTTTGCCTGCTGGGTGATCTTGGATAAGTCACTGTATCTCATTGCCTTCATTTCCCTATCTGTAAAATGAGTATAATGATACTTCTTTTGTAAAGAGCTTTGAGAGCTAATGACGAAAAGTGCTATATTAGAACTAGGTAGTATTAGTTTTAGAATGAAGTTAGTCCAGCATTCCATCTGCCACCACAGTTTGTTAGTCTTTTGCTCTGTATCGTTTCATATAAATAAAAGAGAACCTCTTCTGGCATGATTCAGATGCATCTTCACACTTACAGAAATAAATTATTCCTCATTCTGGCATTTTTCTTTGATCTTTTTTAAACAATAAGACACCCTCCCTTGTAACGTTTCACCTCTTCTGTGGCTGTTAGTATATTATCCTGGCTGTATGCTGTAACTACTCATCTCCTTCTCTTCTCTAAGGAATGTCTACACTGCTCACTTCTTACGGGGGCATGTAGAGTACATACACAGCACCTCCCCGGCCCCAACAGAGGGATAAATAGCAATATAGACAGTAAGGCTCTGCTTAGGCAAGTAAAGATACACTGACCCTGCACAGCTCTCTATACTCCCAAGCAGTGTCTCCCCCCGACACCCGTCTACACTGCTATTTTTAACAGTATAGTGCCTCTCTGCCTCCCGGCTGCTGAAGCCTTTCCCTGCCTCAGTGAAAGACTCTGGCAGAAGGGAAACGGGGGAGAAAGGCTCCCTTTTGACTGTGGCATGTACCCTACACCACCACCAGTGATGTGCAGTATAGATGGAGCCCCAGTCACTATAGTCTTCGGGTTGTTTCAAGGGACACAAAAGCACATTTCTTGTGATTTCTATTGGTATAGTCTGTAATGTTCTTTTCATTGTTTTTCTCCCTCTTCATTAATTACAATATTCTACTGACGTTTTGTAATCCTTCCAGTCACATGTACCTGACATTTGTATACTTCCCGAGAGTAACAGCCTCACATTCTAATCTAATCTGTACTGCACGCATCACTATCACATTCTAATTTGGATATCTTGTTGTACTTTTTTACTTATCTGTAGTGACGTCAGAAGCATAGGCCAGGGTCAATTACCAAGGCAACTTTTATTCACTCACAGTCCCTAAACCAAATCCTTTGCCTTTTACCCACAGAGCAAAATCCAGCATTTTCCCCTCTCCAATTTTAAGAATACAAAATCATAAACTGTGGCCTGGGTTTTTAAAATGAAGTATCATTCTATATGGGCCATGTTACAATCCCTTTAATTTGGTTCATAGCCCCTTAGTTGCCTCATTAACTTCAGTGGCACAAGTCACAGAGTCAAGGTAGCATTCAGTGTGAGTAAGGCAGTCATTATGCAGTCAGTTAACCCCCCATGCTTAAGTGCTTTGCTGAACTGGGACTAGAATCTCAACCTGCTGGAGATGCAGCTACATCCGCAGTCATCACTATTACACATCATGTGGTTCTGCCATGATGATGGACAGTCATCTGCATCCACATTTCAAACACCAAACTCCGACATTACCCCTTCTGTTAGACTCTACCTCCTAGGCCTTCATGAGGCTGATCATGTACCACACAGACTATGATGTAAAAGTGTTCAGACACAACTTTTATATAATAGAAAAGAATTTTACACTGGAAATATCCAGATCCTCTTGAGAGCAGAAATCAGATTTAGCTACTCTTATAGTGGGGGGAGGGAGACAAAAGATATAATCTCCCTGTCTATGAAGAGTACCTGAGACTTGCTCTCCCAGTCCTGGATATTTTCCTGTTATATAAAGTTTCAGAGTAGCAGCCGTGTTAGTCTGTATCCGCAAAAAGAAGAAGTACTTGTGGCACTTTAGAGACTTAGGGTATGTCTACACTACGAGAGTAGTTCGAT
Organism: Terrapene triunguis; assembly: GCF_002925995.2. Taxonomy (NCBI): domain Eukaryota; kingdom Metazoa; phylum Chordata; order Testudines; family Emydidae; genus Terrapene; species Terrapene triunguis. Next base: position 424,601 of record NW_020664383.1, read on the forward strand.
TTTAGTTAAATCGAATATGTGCAATCGATATTAGAAAGTCGAACGTATGTGTCTACACTAAGGACAGTAATTCGACTTTGTCAGTCCACACTACCAGGGAAAGCGTCGACATTGGAAGCAGTGCACTGTGGGCAGCTATCCCACAGTTCCCGCAGTCCCCGCCGCCCATTGGAATTCTGGGTCGATCCTCCAATGCCTTCTGGGTAAAAAAATGTGGCGAGGGTGCTTTTGGGTAACTGTCGGCATCCGTCAGTCACTACCGCCCTCCCTCCCTCCCTCCCTGAAAGCGCCGGCGGGAAATCAGTTCGCGCACTTTTTGATCAGTGACAGCGCGGACGCCACAGCACTGCGATCATGGATCCCGCTGCGACCATCGCTGCAGTTGTGGCCGTTCTCAACACCTCGCAGCTTATCATACACCTTTCCTTGAGGCAGATGCAGGGAAATCAGGCGAGGAGGCTACGGCACCGGCGTGAGGGCCTGAAGTCGGAGAGTAGCACAGAGCTGTCAGAAACCACGAGCCCCAGCGCCCAGGACATCACTGTGGCAATGGGGCATGTGGATTTTGTTGAACGGCGATTCTGGGCCCG
>NW_020664383.1:425590-439008 GCF_002925995.2 Terrapene triunguis
TAGAAAGGGCTACTTTTCAATGGTGCTGCAAGCACTGGTGGACCATCGGGGACGGTTTACAAACATCTACGTCGGATGGCCGGGCAAGGTTCATGACGCTCGCGTGTTCAGGAACTCTGGTCTGTTTAGACGGCTGCAGGAAGGCATTTACTTCCCGGACCACAAGATAACTGTTGGGGATGTGGAGATGCCTACAGTGATCCTCGGGGACCCAGCCTACCCGCTAATGCCCTGGCTCATGAAGCCCTATACTGGGGCCCTGGACACTGCACAAGAACTCTTCAACTACCGGCTGAGCAAGTGCAGAATGGTGGTGAAGTGTGCTTTTGGCCGTCTCAAAGGGAGATGGAGAAGCTTACTGACTCGCTGTGATCTCAGCGAAACCAATATCCCCATCGTTATTGCAGCTTGCTGTGTGCTCCACAATCTCTGTGAGAGCAAGGGGGAGACCTTTATGTCGGGGTGGGAGGTTGAGGCAAATAGCCTGGCTGCTGATTACGCCCAGCCAGACAGCCGGGCGATTAGAAGAGCCCAGCGGGACGCGCTGTGCATCCGGGAGGCTTTGAAAGCCAGTTTCAAGGCTGAGCAGGGTACCCAGTGACTTTTAAGTTTGTGGACACAGAAGCTGAACTTGCCCTCGTTTCTTTACCCAGTTGCCGTCGACTATCCTCTCCAGTTACATACCCCCTTCACCCCCTTCCCAAAAAATAAAATCTGTTCTGTTTTGTTAATGGACACCGTTGTCTTTATTACTGTTTTCGCGGGAATGTTTTAAACCTGGGACGCAGACTGTGGCGGGGGGCGGGTTTAGTGTTGTGATGCAAATGATGCTTCTAAACTCCAGGAATGACAGGCTCCGCGGTGGTGGACTGGTTGTTTCAACGGAGCCTGCCAGCCCTCCTGGCCGGGACTGCGTGTATGTGTCGGCTATGTGACTGTCTTGCAGGGGGAGGAGGGTTACAGATCCCCTGCTGCGCGGCTCTGTGATCCAGGGTAAGGACCGCTGCATAAGATCTGTAACTGCCCTCCCCCGCCACCAAGTCACAGAGCAACACCACCCCCCCCACCACACAGAACATGAAAACCACCTCCCAGACTGACCAGGATAACTAGTCACTGCACTGTATATGTGCCCTGCTGCTGGACCTGCCCCCTGCTAAAGGTGACTGTCCTGTCCAATTACCAAGCCCCTTCCCCCCCCCTTCAGACAGACTCTCATCTAAAAGAAGAGGATGGAAACAATAATGAACAAAAACGTATTTTTTATTAACAACCGCACATGGAACGGGGGGGGTGAAACTTGGACGGGGTCTTGTGTGAGGCGGGTAGGAAAGGACTTTTCAAATTTTGGGGAATGAGAGCCTTCTAGTGGTAGAGCAGTCCGCAGGGGTGGAGTGAAATTTTTCACGGCCCCTTCCGCCCCTCCGTGTTTGGACTTTGGGTGAGGGGGGTATGGGACTTGGTGGCGGGGCAGGGCAGTTAGAGAGAGACTGCAGCGGGGCTCTCTCCTCCTGCCTCCGGTCCTGCAGAACATCCACAAGGCGGCGGAGCGTGTCCGTTTGCTCCCTCATTAGTCCAAGCAGCGTTTGAGTAGCCTGCCTGTCCTCCTGTCGCCACCTCTCCTCCCGTTCCATGTTTGCCCGGTGCATTTGGGACAAGTTCTCCCTCCACTGTGTCTGCTGGGCTGCCTGTGCTCGGGAGCATGCCATTAGTTCAGCAAACATGTCTTCCCGTGTCCTCTTCTTCCTCCTCCTAATGTGCGCTAGCCTCTGGGCAGATGTGGCTGTGGGAATTGGAAAAGGGAGTGAATTCCTGAGACAGATCAATGTATCTGTGAACAGAGAACATAGTCTTTCTCTGTGAACAAGACCATGCAGAGCACCTATCACACGCACACTGAGGACAAGGTCGAATTTTCGGCCCTCGCCTACCGTGCCTGCGGTCTTGCTGTGGCGAGCTGAGGAGCAGGGCAGGACACCGGACTTTGTCTAGCTGTCAAACATGGTAAGCCGTAGACTTGTGGCTGCTTAAAACTTTAAGAGTGGCACTGTCCTCCTTTCGCATAGAAAGCAATGCGAGTCTCTGCTGGCAGCAATCCTGCAAGCATGAACTCTGGCCCTGTCCCACCCCCTCGCGGCTGTAAACCGCGTGGCTGTAAACCGGCGGTTGCAGTTCTGTAAAGGGACGGGCAAGCAGTCCCAATACTAACTTTCCCCTACCTAATTCACAGCAGGGAGTCATGCCAGACATCACCCTCCTGAAGGTCTCTGAGAGCCAGAAGGAGCGGATGCTTCGTGACAGGCTGCAGAAACCGGGGCCATTTGCTGCAATGCTCTGCAAGGCCATGATCCCCGAGTACCTGCTGGCGTTGTGGCAGGGAAACGTCTCATACCACGGGGGGCCTAACAAGCTCTCCCTGCCCAGGAACCTGCTCATGAGGCTTGAAAAACACCTGCAGGAGACCTATGAGGAGTTCTCCCCGGAGGATGTCGCCTCTATCCCCGGATACATTGACCAGTTTTTGGGTTAGGTGCCCTTGGAGGGACAAAAGAGTGCAGCGTTTTGGGCATTATAATCATGAAGCGGACATTGTGAAATTTTTTGAAAATAGACTATATATTGAAGCGCCCAAAGACAGAGTAATCATGATACACTTTGCACAGATTCCCGTTTTGTTGGACTTTCCTGTTTACATGTTTTGAAGCACTTTACCCACTGTTAATATTTTAAATCTTCCTGTTTTGTTGTAAATAAATGTTTACATGTTTTAAAGCACTTTACCTATTGTTAATATTTGAAATATGCCAGTTATGTTATAAATAAATGTTTAGATATTTAAAACACTTACTGCTTGATCCTTCCCCTGAATCTGTGTCTGGGATAACGGCTGGGGAGGGTTGGTAGGGGATCTCTGTGAGGGTGATGAAGAGCTCCTGGCTGTCGGGCAAATCAGCGTTGTAAGCGCTGTCGACTGCCTCGTCCTCCTCATCTCCTTCCTCCTCTTCCCCGTCCGCTGAGGAACCGGCCGCGGACAATATCCCATCCTCAGAGTCCACGGTCAGGGGTGGGGTAGTGGTGGCGGCCGCACCTAGGATGGAATGCAGTGCCTCGTAGAAACAGGATGTGTGGGGCTGGGATCCGGAGCGTCCGTTTGCCTCTTTGGTCTTCTGGTAGCCTTGTCTCAGCTCCTTGATTTTCACGCGGCACTGCGTTGCATCCCGGCTGTATCCTCTCTCTGCCATGGCTTTAGAGATCTTCTCATAGGTCTTTGCATTCCGTCTTTTGGAGCGCAGCTCGGAAAGCACGGTCTCATCTCCCCACACAGCGATGAGATCCAAGACTTCCCGATCAGTCCATGCTGGGGCCCTCTTTCTAGTCTGAGATTGCACGGCCATCTCTGCTGGAGAGCTCTGCATCGTTGCCACTGCTGCTGAGCTCGCCACGGTGTCAAAACAGAAACTGCGATTCAAACTGCCCAGACAGGAAAAGGAATTCAAATTTTCCCGGGGTGTGGCTGGTCAGAGCATCCGAGCTCGGACTGCTGTCCAGAGCGTCAACAGAGTGGTGCACTGTGGGATAGCTCCCGGAGCTATTACCGTCGAATTCCATCCACACCTAGCCTAATTCGACATGGCCATGTCGAATTTAGCGCTACTCCCCTCGTTGGGGAGGATTACAGAAATCGATTTAAAGAGAGCTCTATGTCGAACTAAATAGCTTCGTGGTGTGGACGGGTGCAGGGTTAATTCGATATAACGGCGCTAAATTCGACATAAAAGCCTAGTGTAGACCAGGCCTAACAAATTTATTTGAGCATAAGCATCCGATGAAGTGGGCTGTAGACAGATTAGTCTGTAAAGTGCCACAAGTACTCCTGTTCTTTTTGCTGTTATATAATCTCCTTTCTGAATACATTTTATAGTAGGTCCTCATCCTCTAGTCTGGTAGGGTCCTTCTTTGGTGTCTCTTCTCCTTACTCCACTTTCTCCTTTCTCACCTTCATCTCTTTATTTTCCTTCTGATTTCATTTCATACAGATCAATAACATATTAACTAAATATTTTAAACCTACATTGCAATAATATGATCATGTATTCTTTACTTCCTCCCTTTCCCTCACCATCTAATGACAAACACCTTGGGCTGAGTCAAACGCTGTCCATTAACTGGGCTAAATCCTCAGTTAGGGTAAATCACAGTAACTCCATGGACCCCAACTGAAGATCTGGTCCACTGTTTCTCTGTACAGACTTGGTCCAATCTGCTCTTTGTATAACTCTGTGCTTTATATGACTTTGTGCTTTATATGTTTATGCAGTGGGCTAACCATCTGATTCACTGAGTACTTCTTCTTTGACCTACACATTTTTGTATGAGTTGCTGGGCCAACAGAGTCATTTTGAATATTCAGGTGCTGCAAACATTTTAAAAATATGTTAAATTACATCAGGGACATCAAAATTTTCCAAAAGTAAACTTAAATGGTAAAATGTTTAACAGCCTCTTTCTGTAATTGTTAGGTTTACTAGCATTCTTATTTGCCATGCACAGCAGTCAAATCCATTCCAACCATTTCACATGCTTCTTTGACAGATTGCATAGGGCTCCATTTTATCTGTGTGACAAACTACATTTAAGTCCTATGCTGCTTGGTACAATTATGACAGTGATTAGAAATATGATACAATTTGAAGTCTGGCAATATAATAATCTGATATTTATGGAGCCATAAAGAGAGAGGATGTGGATAATTTTTAACATACATATACTTTGTGATTTTTTTCCTTAAATATTTAAAATCCTGTATAGTTGAATTATTTTCAGTGGGAGTTGGGTAACCCAACTGCCCTTTGTACCTTGAAAATCTCCCTCTCCTTCTTTGTTCTTATTGTGGAAAAATAACAGTTAATGGATACATATGCATTTTTTCCTTGCAATCGGTAAGAAAATGTATTTTTCATTAACATTGTGCTAGTGCTCATTGTATCTGCCAATGAGTCTCAATCTCTGGAAAAATATCTTCTGTAAGCCAACTTCACCTCACAAAACTTTAACAAGAAACTTCAGATCCTGGCCACTTTGAAATATTTCAGTGCTCTGCAGTACAGACAGAAAATTGCCACAAACTTACTCCTGGGGGAATTCTGCACCACTGCGTATGTGCAGAACTCATGTCTTCCACAGATTTCTTTGCTTCCCCATAGATAAATGACTTTCTGATAGGGAAGCAAAGGGAACCTGCGAGAGCAGTCACGCACCACTCCCTAGCTGTTCAGGTATATTGTTTAAGGCACCTGGAACAGCCGGCGAAGAGGTAAATCACTGCAGGGCTAGGGACACCCAAGCCAGTGGCTCCTACCCTGATCTGGGATCAGCTTCTAGTCCTGGTTGGGCTGGAGGCAGGAGAGGATGGGACTTTCTTTCCCCCTGCAAAGAGTGGCTGGGGCTGTGTCAGACCCACTCCCAGAAATCTCCCCCAGCTGCAGGAAGTTCAGCATCCTACTCTGATTCCTGCCCCCATTACTCTCCAGCTGCAGGGGGAGGGGTCACTGTATTGGGAGCTGCTCCCTCATCTGACCAACCCCATTCATCCAGACCTCCCATACCCAAACACCCTACCAAGCCTCACCCTGTACACTCAGAACCCCCCCCAGCCCTCCATACCCGAACCCCACCCCATTGAACCTCAACCCCTGCATCTCGAGCACCCTACACCCAGACTCCCTGCCTCCAGCCCCCTACCCCTGCACCCAGACCACCACCCACTGAGTTCCCTGCACTCTAACCCTCACCCAAATGAGCCCCACCCCCCTGCACCACCCTGAGCCCCAACATCCAGACCCCCACACCACTGACCCCCAATTAGCTGCATCAGACTCCTACCCCACCAAGCCCCACTCCCCAAGCACCCAGACCCCCCTCTGAAACCTCCACACCCAGACCGCTCTGCTGAGCCTCAACCACCTTCACCTGGAAGCCCCTGCAGAGTCCCATTGCCTCTGCACCTAGACCCCCACAATGAGCCTCTGTGTATCCAGATCCCCCCACACCTAGACCCCCACTGAGCTGCCTGCACCCAGATTGTCCCACACAGAATCCTCTCACCCCCCACACTGAGCCCCTCCACACTTGGATCTTGCCGGGTTGAACCTGCCTGCCCCACACCTGGTGTGCTGGCGCAGAGGGGCAGGGCCCCAGGGTGTTTCTGGGGCAGGCCCAGGCCTTGTGCTGTGTCGGGGTTGGGTGCAGCGTCACCACTGAGTCTGTGTCCTTGGCGTGGGGAGGCTTCAGGGTGATCTCCCACCTTTGTGTGGCCTGTGCTCCACTGCCATGCTGGAGCCTCTGCATTTATTTATTGACAAATAAAACTTGCAGAATTTTGCAGAATTTTAAAATATTGTGTGCAGAATTTTTAATTTTTTTGGCACAGAATGCCCTCAGTAGTACAAACTGCAACATGTTGCGAACAGATTTGCAAATTTTGGATGGTGCTACAAATTATTTGGAGACTGATGGTTCTATTAAAAATAATTAACTTAACAAATAATAGGAATGAAATCTGCCTGAGATGGATACCCCAGGAATGAAGACAGATCTTGAGATTCTGCTGCTTTGAACTGGGAAAAGATGGGTTTTTTAGACTTAAAATATACTGCTATGGCTTTTTATTTTAAAATATCTAAAACCATAAGAGGCCCAAGCTTTCATCCCATGTATCTCCAAACTACCAACTGAGTTCAGTTACAATTTTGGCTGTGCAGCGAATGGAGGTTTAGGCCCAACATTTTATTTGAGAATAATTCTGATAATCCTTTAACAACATGATCATACGCATATGTGAGATTTTAGAAAATAAAATGAGTGCATGAGTTAAGAGCCCAATCATAGTACCATGAAACAAAATAATGTTTGTCAGTTCATCCCAACAGTACAATGCCTGTATGGTAATACCTTTGAAAACAATAAGCCTAAACATGCAGTCCTTATTCTGGCAACTCTTACAAGTTTAATTCAAACCCCCATTGAAATAAATGGAAAAACACCACGGGGAATTGCAAAATCTGGCCCAGTGTTAATTAAACTATATCTCACATGAATGTTGTTTTCTCTTGTCACTGTGTAATTAGTTTATATGCCCAATGCACTGGAAGGAGAAATTATATAAACAAAATATATATTTTAAAAAGGCAGCTTACTGAAGTACTTCACTTCTTTAATATTAATCTTCTCCCCATGCTTGTTGTGTCTAAATTATCTTATGCTTAAATGTTACCAATCAATTCAAGTATCTCTTTAGCCTGACTTTAATGGGGCTATTCATGGGTAAGGCTCTGTAGGATCTGGTCCCTAAATTGTAAGCTCTTTTGATCATGGGCCCTCTTTCTCCCACCCCACTCCACCCCCCGTCTCCTTGTAAAATACTATGCACATCGGTGTCACTGTAGAGATAATATTGTGTGCATAGTCTTGGTAGTGGTTGTGGGGAGGTTAATTTGTTTTTACACTTAGTGTAAGGCTGCCATTTTTTTTTCACATGAAAACTTCAGCATCTTCCATCGCCACCATCTCAGATTTTAGTGGCATTTTGATTGTTTTTTCTTTCTAGTCTTGTCTTGATTTTGACACCTCAAATAACAATTTGTTTGCAATATTCGAGATCCTATTGCTGTCTAATTTGTGTCTGTTGAGATAATTGTTTGGAGGCATTCTGTTAAATTTCTGCTTGTAGAAGGAACATATGGCATGAATTACTTTATACAATTCTGGAGTGAAAGAATGATGATAGTTAAGGTTGCCTAACACTTTCGATTCTAAGCATAGCTGGCTAGAGGAAGACAATTACATTTCATGGCAACTTTCAAGGTTTCTGCTAAGAGCCTTATCTCACTGAGTGCTGAGGAGAGAGCTTCCCCTCCTGTGTCAATCTGCTTTATCCACTTGGGGAAGGTGCACTGAGTACCATGACAACAAGGGACAAGATTCTGTTCTGAACCTCTCAGGAGGTGCATCTGGGATGTATGATAAAGGTGACTTTAAACCATGACCTCCCAGTTTGAGCTGGTCTTGAGCTGATGAACCCCAAGTGTAAGTAAAAGCACCCTTATGCCAGTCCTTTTACATTGCTACTTGGAGTGTGGAGCACTCTGCCCACTTCCGCTCTCTTCTCTGACATGCTGTTATACTGGGGACTATATGAGAGGAAGCACAGATGCATGTAGCCCATATTCTGGGGAATATTCTTGTGGGGGCTCACTCTGCCCCCATTACAATAGGGCCTAGAATCTGGCCATAGATCTCTAATATGGCAGACCCAAGTTTGACTCACTTAGTCAAGCAGCCTTTCAGAATGGATATGCCATATCTCTATGCTTGGCTGTTTTGCCTGTAATTCCCACTCCCTCCCAGAGTCAAGAAAAGAGCCAAAGAGTCTTCAAGATTCTTGATTTCCAACATTCCTCTGCCATCTAGCAAAGAGCTGTGTAAGCCACTAGTAAAGCGTCTGTGTCATCTCCCTCTAGTGGCTAATCCTCAGAAGATAATAGGCTACTGCTGCCAGTTACTTCTGCTTGAGCTAAAGGAGTATGTGCTGTGGATCTAAAAGTCCTAGCTTCCAATGCTTCTGATGACCAATGCAAGAGGTCAACGTAATTGGATTTTTATTGCTTCACTTTGTTTTAAAAAATAAAGCTAGCTGTTACATTTTAAAATGTTAAAAGAATGTTAAGGTTACAAAGTAAAATAGTCAAGCCTTAGGAAATGCCAGAACTATGGTTTTCTGGGCAGCCTTAATTCATCCCTTTAGTGTGTATCTGACATGAGCATTAAGTTACACTTGGGTTGAGGCTGTCCTTCCTCCTTTCCCCTGTGTTGGGCAAAATTTGGTGGTGAGGAGAATCTAGCTCATAGTGGTGTACATAAATTGATTACATGAGATTATACTGCAGCTACAAATGTTATAAGATTATACTGTGTAAAACAGGGGTTGGCAACCTTTGGCATGCGGCCCACCAGGGTAAGCCCCCTGGCGGGCCGGGCCGGTTTGTTTACCTGCTGCGTCCGCAGGTTCAGCTGATCGTGGCTCCCACTGGCCGCGGTTCGCCGTTTCAGGCCAATGGAGGCTGCGGGAAGCAGCGGCCAGCGCATCCCTTGGCCCGCGCCACTTCCCGCAGCCCCCATTGGCCTGGAGTGGCAAACTGCGGCCAGTGAGAGCCATGATTGGCCGAACCTGTGGACGCGGCAGGTAAACAAACTGGCCCGGCCCGCCAGGGGGCTTACCCTGGCGAGCCGCGTGCCAAATGTTGCCAATCCCTGGTGTAAAACAATAGAAAACAAATTAGTTCCTTGTTTGAATGTTCTACTCCCAACCTAAAGTATATGGAAAATATACCCTGACGAAAAAATGTACGATATTTAAGGTGTTTTCTGCCTTGAGTCTGGACTAACAAATGATTTATATGAATACAGTATCAAGCAGCTACATTCAGAACAATATTTAACCAAGTAGGAACTTTTGAGATGAACTATGTCATTTATTAATAGAAAATAAAAGATTGCTCAGGTTTTTCTTGGGCACTGATTTACCAATATAAAGGCTAATCTACTAGTTTAACAGGTTATGTTTTAGTGAGCCATCCTCACATTTTGAACTTTAATTAATCCTTCTATTTAATGGAAGTTTCACCTGCAGCTCTAAAAGATTACAAATGAGTCTCTTTTCCCTCATTTCCCAGAACCACACTTAAATCTTTCTGAGGTAATGGCTCATAAAAGGTTTTACATCAATCTGAGCAATTAAAAAAAAAAAAAAAGCTGTGCCTTCAGTTTTACAAAACAACTTTGCAACACATTGTATAAGAGTGGCCTATAACAGTAATGTGAGGCAATCGCATAAAGGATCAAACTAAACATGGCATCCTGCCGCTTTAAGACACACACCTGCATGCACAATGCTGTTCTGCTCTGGCCAACGTATAGAGTCAGCACTGAGGCTTTCCTCAGGTTGGCACTGAGGGAGGGGCACCTGCCAGACAGAGATTAGTTTGCTGCAGTTGGATTTGGAGCAGGGCCACAAAGCAGGCCTATAGCTTTTAATATAATAACTGCATAAGATATGCATCAAACTTTGATGGAGGAAGGTAGATAAGATTTGTTGCTGTGTTGTGTCTGTGTTAATGAAACATTGACTTAACATCAGTGCAAAAATGTTATCAACATACCTTCAGTCTAGTACAGAGTACACATTGAATAGTACATGAGTTAAACAAAACTCATCTGAATGGTTTTGACACTATATTCAGTACTAGTTGCATTATCAAGCATAATTCTTTTCTAAAACAAGCAATTAATTAATTCATGTTAAGCCTTCTTAAGCTGTTACCTTATTATGCCACAATAATAAATCTTCACTGCCGTATGATTTTTTTTTTTGCACAGCTTTCAGCAGAGGGGAAATGAATAGCTTCATTTCCACTTCCTTCTGTTTTAAAGAGTTTTCATAAAAATTTGTTTCCTGTATTTGTGTTTTGCTGGTCTAGATAAATTGTTACTAATTCCCTGCCCCTCTCTAGATATGACTTAGAACTAGAGAACAAAATAAATATTAATAAAATGTTAACAAAATAGAAAGGTTACATACAGCAGTCCTGACACCCATTTAATGGACTAGCTCCTTAGCTGGTGTAAATTGCTGGAGTTCCATTTAAATGTATGGATTTACACTGATTTATGCCAGCTGAGGATGTTGCCCCAGACAGATAGATAGATAGATAGAATATAAAATTTTCTTATTGAAGCCTATTCAATATGGATCTGTGCATTTATCTCACCCTAAGCAAGAGCAGTAACATTATTTTATCACTGTTACCAATGGATTAACATTACAACAGCTTTCATTTATTCAAAGTTCCCCATTGAGTGTTGACTTTAGTTATTTTCATAGCTTATTATTGCAATAACTGTCATTTCCAGTATATACTATTAAATTTAAAATTAGAGCTATTTGAGAATTTTCCATCAAAATGATTTTTCAACAGAAAATATAGTGTTTTTTTAAGTCAAAATTTTCTGCAAGACCTGACCCTAAAATGTTGTTTTGAGTCAGTTCAATATTAAACTGCATCTCCCTATGATGCTGTTAGGAGTTATAATTCTCCTGCCTGGTGCCCTCATTTTCTCCTATAGACCAGGCTCCCTGGGCAGACATGCATCTCCCATGATGCACACAGTCATATGATTCCCGTGATGTACTACTCAGCTTTGTCAGAGAGGAGACTGTATTGCATCATGCAGATGTAGTCCAGCCAGGGATTCCAGACCATAAAATAGAATGGAAGCATCATGCTCCCAAAATACAACTCCCATCAGGCAATGTAACAACACAGGGTGATTCAGTTTAATGTTGAACTGAGTTGAAATGAAATGTTTTGGACCAGTTGAACAAGTCAAAATGAAGAGTTTTGCCATTTCCAAATCTATTTTTTTTAAAACCTTTTGTTCTGAACCCAGGTGAAAAGAAATGTTGAAATATCAGAATTTCTATGTGATGGAAGTTATAATTTTCACTTAGGCCTACTTAATATAATAGAAATGTTTGAGATATTTACTTATGTTTTACATATCACATAAAGAATAGCAAGAAGGCGCATATTTATAATATGCCTCATTGTATTACATTGGCTTATGTATATATCACAACTGAAACATTTCATATGTTGTGCCTTGATATGTGGCTTCTTAAAAAAAGATACGTATGAAACGAGGGACTAAAAGTGGCATTATTTCATAGAATATCAGGGCTGGAAGGGACCTCAGGAGGTCATCTAGTCCAACCCCCGGCTTAAAGCAGGACCAATCCCCAGACAGATTTTTGCCCCAAATCACCCCCTCAAGGATTGAGCTCACGATGCTGGTTTTAGTAGGCCAATGCTCAAACCACTGAGCTATCCCTCCTGCTTTAGTTATAAATGACAGGCAGTTCTATTCCCTAGCTACCTATAACTTAGCTTTACATAATGTAGTTGAGCTCATATTGAATACAAACTAATAATCTGAAGTTTACTAGGAATGACACAATTAACATCTATGGAATCAGTGCCACACAGTTTGACACAATACTGAACAGCAAACGGAATGTCCCTCTTTACACTGCTGAGTGGCTTTGGAGAAAATTCAAGATTTCTCTCATTTAAAATCCTCTCCGTGCTTCAGCTCTGCCAAATATCTCACATAAGCATGACCTTGTTCCCCACTGGCTCTAACTTCATTGATCACATGGTCCAGTTCCATTGCCTCGAATTCTTAACTGTGTCTTACCCATGGATCCCCTTAAATCAAGTTTCTGCCCCTCTGCATCACTAAAACTATTTTTACCAACGTGACCAATTACTTTCTCCTCCCTTAATCAGAGGGTCTCGTCTTTATCCTCAAACTCTTGACATTGTCTTCTTCATTCCAACTCCTCCAGAGTCTTTCAGAACTCAAACATTTCTGCATTGACTCTATCTCTCTTCTCTCCCTCTCTGTTGGCATTCCACTGGGCTCTCACTTTGGACTGTTCCTCTTTCCTGTATACACATTCACCCCAGGGGAGCTCTCTGAAACTCATTTGGCTCTATACAAATGATTCTCAAATATAACTCTCCCCTACTGAACTCAACCCCTACCCCATACCAACTAACTTCTATTTATTTAAAACCTTCCCCCTCCCTCCCTTCTTCATCACTATAAAAGTTCTCACACCCTCCCCATCACTCAGGCACATACGAACAGCCATACTGGGTCAAATCAGTGGTCCCTGTAGTCCAGTATCCTGTCTTCTGACAGTGGCCAATGCCAGATGCTTCAGAGAAAATGAACAGAACAGGCAACCATCAAGTGATCCATCTCCTGTTGTCCACTCCCAGATTCTGGCAAACAGAAGCTAGGGACATCCACAGCATGGGGTTGCATCTTTGACCATCCTGGCTAATAGCCATTGATGGACCTATCCCACATGAATTTATCTACCTATTTTTTAACCCTTTTATAGTTTTGGCCTTTACAACATCCACTGCCAATGAGTTCCACAGCTTGAATACACATTGTGTGAAGAAGTACTTCCTTTTCTTTGTTTTAAACCTGCTGCCTATTGATTTCATTGGGTGACCCTGGTTCTTGTGCTATGTGAAGGAGAAAATAACACTTACGTATTCACTTTCTCTACACCATTCAAGATTTTATAGACTTCTATCATATCCCCTCTTAGTCATCTCTTTTCCAAGCTCAAAAATCCCAGTCTTTTTAATCTCTCCTCATACAAAGTTATTCCATACACCTAATAAATTTTTGTTGCCCTTCTCTGTACCTTTTCCAATTCTAATATCTTTTTTTGAGATGGGGTGTCCAGAACTGCAGGCAGTATACTAGGTACAGGCACACCA
>NW_020664383.1:439408-496733 GCF_002925995.2 Terrapene triunguis
TCTTATTAAAACACACTTCTTTCATGAGGCCTTTCCACAATAATTCCAGCAAAGAAATGGGGGGGGGGGGAGGCGGGCTTACAATAAAACCTGTCTTACCCCTCCTACTCCCCACTAAAAAATAACTTGCACCCCATTGACCATGAGCAAGTGTACTGTTTGTCGGATTTGTTTACTGTTCTAACTCTGTAACTTAGGGCCTGATCCAAAGTCAGCTGAAGTCAATGGAAAGACTCACTGACTTCAATGGGCTTTCTATTGGGATCAGTGTCTTATATTGTAAGCATTTTGGTGCAGGGGCTGTCTTCTACATTTTGTGCAGTGACAGCCAGTGTCATTATTCAGATAATAATAAAAATGCTACTTCCAGTCATAGCACGACAATCTAGGTCAGGGATAGGCAACCTACAGCATGCATGCCAAAGGCAGCAGGCAAACTGATTTTCAGTGGCACTCACACTGCCCGGGTCCAGGCCACCGGTCCGGGGGGCTCTGCATTTTAATTTAATTTTAAATGAAGCTCCTTAAACGTTTTGAAAACCTTATTTACTTTACATACAACAATAGTTTAGTTATATATTATAGACTTATAGAAAGAGACTTTCTAAAAATGTTAAAATGTATTACTAGCACGCGAAACCTTAAATTAGAGTGAATAAATGAAGACTCGGCACCCCACTTCTGAAAGGTTGCCGACCCCTGATCTAGGTAGTTATGGCACATCTGCTATACAAATTACAGTAGAAAGAGACAGTGAACTTCAGAGAAATACAGAGATAAGATTGCTTAATATGATACTGTGGCTTAGCCCCCTGTTAGACTGATATGCAAAATTCAGTCTGTGTTGCTCTGTTGTGGTAATAGTAATATCTGCCTCTTCCATCTTAGGGCTCAGTCCATTTTGTTTGCAAAACAGTCTGACTCTATTTTTGATAGAAAACCACATTGGATAATTACTTATCTAAACCTTAGGGGTATATCATGTCCTCAGACTTTTGGATCCAG
This sequence comes from Terrapene triunguis, assembly GCF_002925995.2. Lineage (NCBI taxonomy): Eukaryota > Metazoa > Chordata > Testudines > Emydidae > Terrapene > Terrapene triunguis. The sequence continues at coordinate 440,414 of NW_020664383.1, forward strand.
TGCTTCTCAGATATAAAACTGCCAAATTAATTTTGGCTTCAAAGGGTTTAGTAATGTATGTTTACAGAGTAAGAAATGGGGTCAATGTGCCAGGCATTTGAGTATCTTTTTCATATGTCTTGACCACTTGAAAACAGAACATTTCATTAAACGGCAAGGGCTCCAGGCACATCACTGGTTTAAAAACTCAGTTCAATTAACTTTCTGAGCTGGAATATGGCTCTATTTCCCTGCCCCTCCCTTGCCAACAAAGCACCATATGATAACACAGGGAAAATGTCAGGATGAAAGATGACCAGAACCTAATCTGTCATTCTTCTCCTTTTGTGTTTGGAGTTCTAAAATACAATATTGTTTTCTGACTATTTGTGTAAAACTCCTGTTTAAGCCAGTTTTTCCTTGTTGTCCTTTTTATTGTCTCCCACTCCTCCCAAGGAGAGAGAATCCATTTGAGGAGGGGAAAGGAAAGGAGGGGAGGAGGGAAAGCATCTCTTTTAGGAATTCTTGAGTGTCAAGGATAAGGGGATAAGCTTCCCTCCTCCCCTGCCTTCCCAGGCCTGAGTGAAGTCCTTCTTACTCTGTTCTTTCAAAGAGCCAAATTCTGATGTGCTTACTCACATTGAATACTACTTTACTCCGTAAAGTCAAGGAGGTTACTTGTGGAGTAAAGTGTTTTTCAATATGAGTAAGGGTATCATAATTTGGCCCAGAAAAAATGTATTTTTTACCTTTATCTCTGAATATCTCCAGATCCTCCATCCTCTAGATCATCTTCCTGGTGGCCTTTTCTTTACCTTTTGCATGTCTGTATTATTATTCTGCTCTTATAGGGTAGTCTTTTGTGTAGTACTACATCTGAAATTTCCTGTAGCTCAAGGATATGATTTAGTTAGGTAATAAGCTCCTGCCACTGTTTGGGAGAACCTTGCAAGGGAAATCGGTGGCTTCTTGTCACCTTTGATAAACGTCCTTCCTGTAGCTGCACAAAAAACATAGACCCTGCCCCAAAAGGCATACAGTCTAAAAAGGCAAAGACAGAGAATGGGCTTTGTGGAGAGGAACAGAACATATAAGCAAAAGTGAACAAAATCTTTAACAGTGTATACTGGCTCTTTAAGGCAAATTGAGATGGAGGTGGGCGATGGGGTCCAGGCCACTCCATTCCAATTAGCCTCAACTGAATGAAGACCCTGGGGACAGCAGAGGCAGGTGTCGGGGGAGATGAAGTGGTCCTGGGGGAAGACTTAGTGTTGGTGAGATGAGATTATTGTTTGTTTAAGGGACAGAAGCCTTTTAGTGTAGGGTGGGGAAAGGTTCTCTTCTTTCCCAATCAATCATCCAACTAATTAAGACAACCCTTGGGAATGAGGGGACAGTACAAAAATAATGAGCTTTTATTTATTTTTAAAAATTGTCTTCTGGTTTCCAAGCCTTTATTGAGAAGCTTCTTGCCCCCAATGTTTATGTGGGCATTTAAGATTCAAAATTCAACTTTAAATGCCTGTGAAAAAATGTGGTTGGCTTCTTCAAAGTGGACTTCACTTCTGTCCTAACCTCTGGACTGGGGGAACTGCTATTCTATTCCTCTTTCTCTCTCTCCTCCATTATCGGTATTCTCAGCACCTCGCCTAAGTCTCTTCTATTTCTCTTTACCTCTCTCTCCCTATTTCTTACATTCCTCAGTCTCCCTCCCTGCACCTACACACACCTCTCCCTGAGCCCCATTCCCATGCACAGCCTCAATTTCCTGCTACTCCCCTGACATTCCCTTGCATTCCATCAGCGGCCCATTTCACCTCTTCATCCTTTCTTCTGCTCATCACATTCCCCTGTCTTCTCATAGTGTCCTTGCTAGAGCAATAACTACAGAGCGGCAGTCATCTACCCTGAGGGCATATTGAGTTCAGTCTCACTAATAACAGTAGGGGTTGGTGGTCATCTTACTAGGTGCAGCTTCACTTCCACATGTACAGGTGTAGGGAATGGTGACCAACTTGCCTGAGTTAGACCCAGTAAAAATAATGGGACATAGTGGCCATTTTGAATACAAGAAAATTTGTAAGATGGAATCCTAATATATTGTTATGGCAGGCAGCAGCAGCTGTTACTGTTGCACATAGTCATCCTAGTTCTTTTTCTTAATATGTGAGCAAGTTTTGACTCTTAGGAAGATGGGGTTTTGTTCTGAACTATGCCAAGATTTTTTTGCAGAGGCAGGTATGGGAGGCAAATAGCTATGCAAGCAGCAGGAAAATTTTCGCTCTCCTTTGTCCTCTGATTAGTCAGTTCTTGAGGCAGAGTTGCTCACTTGGAACAGGGCTTTAGGCTGAGAATCCTGGAAGAAAAGATTGATTTGCCTGCAGTTTGATCACTTCGTTCGTGTGTGTGTGTGTGTGTGTGTGTGTGTGAGAGAGAGAGAGAGAGAGAATAAAGTGAGTTAAATGTAGTGTATACTCAGAGTCTGTGTTAGTGATTTCTCCTCCACTGGGAAGCCAACCTGCAAGGTCCTGGACATCTGCTATGGCTCACAGAGAGGCTGGCAATACAGATGGGGAGAGTATAGGTATATTTCTTATCAATGTTAACTTTGATTGCCTTATTGCTTTCTTTAAAGTAAAATACACTAGATTACCCCCCTCCCCGCACCATCATCACCTTTCGTTCTCCACACACCCGCATTTTCAGCTATAGTTCCAGTTACCTTATACCCCAAACCCTCCATTTCCTTCCTTATCACAATGAACAGTCAACTCATAGGATAAATAACTGAAATAACTATGTAAATGCCTTAATCAGCTAGTTTCTTGTCGGCATGACTGAAGAAGTAGGTCTTAAGTAGGGATTTAAATTGTGAAAAGCCACTTTGGAAGCTTGATCCATGCATAGAGAATGGGGTAAGAGAAAGCATGGAGGTAGTTGTGGGAGAAGCAATCACAACCGGTAGGAAGGCTGATATAATTAGGGATGGTAACAAAAGGGGATTCAACAAAAAAAGTGGACTAAGTATGATGGTCAATATGTGTGGTTTGAAGATGATTGCCAGAAACTCTATGTAGTGGAGAAAGGAGAGTCATTGCAAGTGACGTTTGAAATTCTTGCTGATCTTAAACGCAAAAAAGAAGCTTACAAGAAGTGGAAGATTGGACAAATGACCAGGGAGGAGTATAAAAATATTGCTCAGGCATGCAGGAGTGAAATCAGGAAGGCCAAATCACACTTGGAGTTGCAGCTAGCAAGAGATGTTAAGAGTAACAAGAAGGGTTTCTTCAGGTATGTTAGCAACAAGAAGAGAGTCAAGGAAAGTGTGGGCCCCTTACTGAATGAGGGAGGCAACCTAGTGACTGAGGATGTGGAAAAAGCTAATGTACTCAATGATTTTTTTGCCTCTGTCTTCACAAACAAGGTCAGCTCCCAGACTGCTGCACTGGGCAGCACAATATGGGGAGAAGGTGACCAGCCCTCTGTGGAGAAAGAAGTGGTTCGGGACTATTTAGAAAAACTGGACATGCACAAGACCATGGGGCCGGATGCGCTGCATCCGAGGGTGCTAAAGGAGTTGGTGGATGAGATTGCAGAGCCATTAGCCATTATTTTTGAAAACTCATGGCGATCGGGGGAGGTCCCGGATGACTGGAAAAAGGCTAATGTAGTGCCCATCTTTAAAAAAGAGAAGAAGGAGGATCCAGGGAACTACAGGCCAGTCAGCCTCACCTCAGTACCTGGAAAAATCATGGAGCAGGTCCTCAAGGAATCAATTATGAAACACTTAGAGGAGAGGAAAGTGATCAGGAACAGTCAGCATGGATTCACCAAGGGGAAGTCGTGCCTGACTAACCTGATTGCCTTCTATGATGAGATAACTGGCTCTGTGGATGAGGGGAAAGCAGTGGATGTGTTATTCCTTGACTTTAGCAAAGCTTTTGATACGGTCTCCCACAGTATTCTTGCTGCCAAGTTAAAGAAGTATGGGCTGGATGAATGGACTGTAAGGTGGATAGAAAGCTGGCTAGATCGTCGGGCTCAACGGGTAGTGATCAATGGCTCCATGTCTAGTTGGCAACCAGTTTCAAGCGGAGTGCCCCAAGGGTCAGTCCTGGGGCCTGTTTTGTTTAATATCTTTATTAATGATCTGGAGGATGGTGTGGACTGCACTCTCAGCAAGTTTGCCGATGACACTAAACTAGGAGGCGTGGTAGATACACTAGAGGATAGGGATCGGATACAGAGGGACCTAGACAAATTAGAGGATTGGGCCAAAAGAAACCTGATGAGGTTCAACAAGGACAACTGCAGAGTCCTGCACCTAGGACGGAAGAATCCCATGCACAGCTACAGACTAGGGACCGAATGGCTAGGTAGCAGTTCTGCAGAAAAGTACCTAGGGGTCACAGTGGACGAGGAGCTGGATATGAGTCAACAGTGTGCTCTTGTTGCCAAGAAGGCTAACGGCATTTTGGGCTATATAAGTAGGGGCATTGCCAGCAGATCGAGGGACGTGATCGTTCCCCTTTATTCGACATTGGTGAGGCCTCATCTGGAGTACTGTGTCCAGTTTTGGGCCCCACACTACAAGAAGGATGTGGAAAAATTGGAAAGAGTCCAGCGGAGGGCAACAAAAATGATTAGGGGTCTGGAGCGCATGACTTATGAGGAGAGGATGAGGGAACTGGGATTGTTTAGTCTCCAGAAGAGAAGAATGAGGGGGGATTTGATAGCAGCCTTCAACTACCTGAAGGGGGGTTCCAAAGAGGATGGAACTCGGCTGTTCTCAATGGTGGCAGATGACAGAACAAGGAGCAATGGTCTCAAGTTGCAGTGGGGGAGGTCTAGGTTGGATATTAGGAAACACTATTTCACTAGGAGGGTGGTGAAGCATTGGAATGCGTTACTTAGGGAGGTGGTGGAGTCTCCTTCCTTGGAGGTTTTTAAGGCCCGGCTTGACAAAGGCCTGGCTGGGATGATTTAGTTGGGAATTGGTCCTGCTTTGAGCAGGGGGTTGGACTAGATGACCTCCTGAGGTCCCTTCCAACCCTGATATTCTATGATTCTATGATTCTATTCTAAGTGTTCCAAGGGGACAAGGGATGACGGGGTCAACATGATGGACCATGAGGAAGATTCTAGCGATTACATTTTGTAAACACTGTACAGGGGGGGTGTTATAGGTGGCATGCAGGCCAGTGAGGAGAGTACAGTAATCTTAGAGCTTGATTAATTTCCTGTAAGCTTGGAAAATCTGGTATAGTTTGTACCTTTTGAATTGACTTTCCAACTTTGTGCACCATTGCTATCCGAGAAAGGAAATTCACTAAATATGCTAAACCTAGGGGGAATTTTTGTTAAATGTAAATTGGAGTATGGATTTCTAAAATATTTAGTCTAGACTGATTATATGAATTCCAAATGTACAGTAGTTCTCTCTCTTACCTGCAAATTTTTTGGTGCTTACACATTCCAAGATATGGATATTTTGAATAATGTTTTTCACCTTCTCCACTGACAATATGCACAGTGCTTTTGTTGGAAAATGTATGTATTTATCACACATATATACAAAAGGCAAGTAGTTTATTTAATGGTCTTTTAATTGAGAGAGAGGGATTTTTTCTTTAAAAGATATTTAGTCTTTTTGCTAGTTACAAATTTCTCAATTTTCCTAAACCTATAGAAGATTATAATTGTCCCTTTTGCACACAGGAATCTTATTAGGTAGGGATTTCTATGCCTTGTTGAACTTTGATAAGTAATAAGGTTTACCTTATTCTATTTTCTTCAAAAAGTTTTGAAAATTACAGTGGTATGTTTCTGAACCCAAAAATCATTTTATGCAGTAAAGTATCTAATATTTTTTTAGAGAGACAGGCTGGCCTGAAGAAGAGCTCTGTGTAAGCTCAAAAGCTTGTCTCTTTCACGAGTAGAAGTTGGCCCAATAAAAGATATTATCTCACCCACCTTGTCTCTCTAATATCTTGGGAGCCACACGGCTACAACCACACTGCAAGCATGATAATTTCTTGTCCATTCAGGTCAAAATTTATTAAGAGATGACTAACATCCATTTTTCTGTTTATAGTATAAATTGAACACATATATGCTGAACAATGCTAGAGTCAAACTAATTTTCTTAAGGAGATTCATTAGATTAAAATTCATTCTTACATTTGCTTTAGATAATGGGCCAGCTTCCTCCAAGATCTCACAGAGAGGTGTAAGTTTTTAGTGAGTATTTACCACAGTAACCACATGACAGTATGGGAAAAACTATAGAGATTCCACTTTAATCAAGATAAAAAATATTGGCTGTGGTGTTATAACTGCTGGCAAATGGCAATCAGCGTAAGTGTCCTAGGCCTTTGAAAGAGGACCCAGTACATCTCAGATATCAAATTGCCAAATTATATCTGGCTTTCATTGACCTGGGTCTGGGTGGTCACATCCACTCGTGCACAGAATCTAGTTTATAAAAACATTAGTTTTCTTAACGCTGCTGATAAACTACCTGCCTTCAGTACACTGCATTTCAGCTTCAGGTGGCTGAACTTCCTTTCAATGACCAACAGCAGGCCAGGGGGCAGGCAGTTCACCATTTGATTGCCCATTTGTCATAGTGAGGTGCCGATGGCAATTTCCCTCCCCTTTTCTGTGGTCAGTAAAGGAGGGAAAGGGGTCTCTTCTATTCTGACACCAATTGTGGTGATCAATGTGTCATAGTTACAGTCTGTGAAATTTAGGTGCTCCCTGGCATGCCCTTAGACAAAAGGGGAAATGGCTGTCTGAAAGCCAGGGTCTTTTTAAACTGCAATGAAAATAATAAATACTAAAGTATAACTATAGTGGTGGCTCCAGCTATCTATTTTAGCAGTAACAATATGGCGTGATTATTTTTTTTTTGTAGAGTACTTTGTGTTAGCATCTGGAACACGCAATCATTTGACACCTGGCAATGGCCCAGTGCAACAATGCAGACCCATTCACACTCTCCCCTGACAACAGGAAAAACAGCACATGCCACTATAGTATTACTATCACCAAGAACAGAACAGAAAAAAAAAAGACTGTTGGTCTGTTAATTGTTTTTATTAAAAGGTCATTAGATTTGATGATTAGCACGGAAAGAAGCAGAAAACAGAATTCTGGAGGGGGAGCAGGAGAGAGAGGAATTAATTATATTTTGAGGGTAGGAGACAAGATTTATATAAGGCCATATTCCTATCTGTAAAATTATACCAGCTGAGGCTGTGGCCTAAAGACTATATAAAAGAAATATAACCGAATTACAATCAGAGGGAGGGAGAGGAAGGTGTTAATTGATCATTTGGGAAGATTTTGTAGCTCCTTTAACCATTTACAAGTTAATATTTTATAGAGAGGGTGGCTTGGAAGGTCATAAAAAACAAATGAAACTTTGTAAAAGGGCATTTTTATATATCTATATTTTGCCAGATTTTTATTAGAGCTTTGTTTGTATAATATTAAATAACCCAATCTACTGTGCTTACATTGCATTCCACTCTTAGCAACTTAAGAAAACAGTATCTTTTGTTATTTGGATTTAATCTGCACATCCTGTTTATACTTCCTTTTGGAAAACTCTTATTCAGTTGACCAATGTTAGCTTTTGTAATTCCTGCTTTATTTTATGAGGCTTATGCAAGTGAAGCACTTTAACATGCTTCAACATGTACAGTATAAGAATAGTCACATTCATTATAGTAATCCTTCTTCCTACGTGCCAGAAAGATCGTTCTACTGGAAATAAATCAGTATGTCCTTGCATTAGCTGTTCATTACTATATCAATATAATTTCCATTAGGAATGCTATCTTTCAGAGTTTTAAAATATGTCAGTGAATACATGTGATTTGGGCAGACATGTGGCATGTATGAGCTCAGTTTATTAAGTCTATCTTCGCTTGATAGACTAATTTTCTATTTGTGTTATTGAATTACAAGAGACAATCCTTTGATATCAATGGAATGTCAGCATATATACAGTATTCGGCATAGTAAATTTACTCAGCAGCACAGAATGGGGGTAACTTGCCCATTGTACTAGGCCTATTTTCCAGAAGTAAACTGGTTAAATAAAAAGAAGTGCTTAGCTGTTTAAGTTATGAGAAAAGGAAAAAAAAGTAGTTGGGCAATTCTTAAAAATCTATCAGCTTTCTAAAACATCTGTTACTCTAGCACCTAGGCATTGTATATAGATTCCACTTTAAAAAAAAAAAGGAACATTAAGGTTGCTAAGTGAAGCATCAAAATTAGAGAAATTTTAGATATAGAAAAATTAGAGAATCTAAAGGTTGCTCATGGCTTAACTCTACCGCCTTATGCATATGCACTATAATATAGTCTTATATTACATTATCACATATTACTATTTCAGCAGCAGTTTCTGCAGCCAGTCTAAGGACTACTATACAACTTATGTCCCCAGGCACTCCCTAAAGTATTCTGCCCTGTGTAAGCAGAATACCCTAGGCTACCTCTTCTTGGCCACTGCACAGCCACACCAAGTGCTCTTCCTGGGAACAAAGTTACAATTTGACACACAATGTGTAAGATTACTTGTTCTGAGACCCTCATAATAAAAAGGCACATAGGGATCAGTTAGGAGTAGATTCAGAAACAGTCCACCTATGCTACCCTTACTCGCACTGAGTGACACCTTACTACACAAGTTGTTTAAATGAAGACTGGCACAACAGGCCAAAAAATCTTTGGGCCGGATTCTGACACCTTACTCATACAGATTAATTCCTTACTGCATAAGCAGTCTCACTGGTTGCAGTGGGACTACTTTGGGAATAAATTACCACTCATTCTGAATAAACCTATCAGAATCCAGCCCTTTGTTAAAAGAAGAGCTGATCAAAAATCAGAATTTCTGTCTGCTGAGTCCTATTTGGGCAGGAGACTGTATCTTCCCTGATGCACTATGTTCATGGGATTCCCCTGATGTTCCAGGTCAACTCATCCAGAGAGTGCCAGGTCTATAGAGGAGAATGGGAGCATGAAGCACCTAAGCATGAAGCACTGTGGCAGCTCAATGGCCAATGTCAAACTCAGCAGAAACAGAACTTTTTTGTCACTTTTTAAATGAAATGTTTCAGAACTTTATATTCTACAAAAATAATTGATGTTTAGACTTGTTGCCTGTTTCAGGAAGGAAACAAATGTCTAAATATTGTAGTGGATGGATGTGCCAGTTTTTGACTCATTCTGATGGGAAGGTAGCTTTAACCTTAATTATGGAGTATGCACTGCCTTAGATTGCATTTCCTTGTTTTTATGGGTTTGAATCATATCATTGTGTTAATGTATCTTGTGTGGTTTTATTTCTAAGTTACTAATAAGGTACAATTATTAACATAACGATGAGACCTTTTAAAAATTGACGGGGCAGCTGCATAGTTTCTAGAAATAGAAACAATTAAAAATGGAAGTTACTAAATGTTTTGGGCCATATCCTCAGCTGGAGTAGTTGGCTCTGTGCTGATTGACACCAGCTGAGACTCTGGCCAAGTCTGCATTTATTTCCTTTCTTCTATGCTGCTTTCTTTTCCTGTTCTGCTGTGTAAGCCATCATAGTTATAAGGTGTCTATCACAAACATTTCTGTCTTAAATGCCGTGAAGGAAGAGCACTAGCTATACTCCGCATAAGCAATAAAATGTATAGTGCTTGTGTGCTCTTTTGGTTTCCATAGAGGTATATATGTATTAAGGGTAAGGTTCTGAATAAAAGGATCATTTTTCAGTTCCCATTTTTGACGAACCATAGCCCCAATCAAAAACACTTAGCAATTACGCCCACATACTCATTAGATTTTCACAGGATGGGAGTGAGGTGAGAAACAGGTCAGAGAAGAGGAAGTGGTGCCTGTCTAGATAGGAGACATGATCGAAGTCTTGACAAGGATACATCATAGACATCTTTTTAAAATGAATCAAGAGTATTGATACTAAGAATTGAAAAATACTTATATTTTATAAGTATAATCATTTTATAAAACACTTAACGGCAATATAGGACTTTCCAGCTTCCAAGCTCTTTACAATCACTAATTAACTAACTCTCTAGTTCAAACAGCAGTCATTTTGGGGAAGTTCTATGGCTCATGTTATGTGGGAGGTCAAACTAGCTGATTACAGTGGAACTTTCTTGCCTTACAATCTATTAATCTAAAATCTATGAAATCTCACAATACCTCTGTAAAGCAGGTAAATATTATACCTATGTTTACAGTTAGGGAAGCTGAGGAATAGATTATAGTGAATAGTGTAAGGTCATATATAAAGCTAGTTTCAGAACCAAGTCTGAGCTCGTATGCCTGTTCTCTGAATCACTAAATTATGACCCCCCCCCACTCTCTCTCTCTCTCTCTATATGTATATATATATATATATATATATATAGTAGGGCGGGTCATAATTTAGATATTTTAGATCTATAGCCTCAAGACTATTTTGGAATTTTTGCTCTTATCCCACCTGTGCTGTGCTTGCACCAATAGACTCCGAATAACCCCATAATTAGTTTTCTCTGCTGTGGTACTTTTTATAAAGTAAGTGCTTATTTTGTTTTTCTTCTTTTTTTCCCCACTCCCCTTTTCCCTATATTTCTTTTCTGAAGTTCAAATAAGACACCTGTGCCTAATTTACAGGAGTCACACCACTTATCATTTGAAAGTATGCAGAAAAGCTTCTTGATATCTGCCTATACATATTTTTGACCTGCTGGTTTACTGGATTATAAGTACTCATTCAGATTCCAAAAAATATACTGACGTGGACTTTAAAGCAGAAGTTATTTTTGTTCAGTTCATAAATTGGTGAAGAGAACACCTTTTCTCACTTAAGATTGTAAAATTCTTTGGCACATTTACATTTCATCTAAGGTGATGGTGGAGGGGGGGGATAGTGGAAGTCATCCTGCACATATTAACGTCAAGAAATGCATTCATTTTGTTTTATGCCTCCCATTTTGGAAACAAACTGGACAGTTACAGCTTTCTTCTGGTGAAGTATAGTTCACAGAACATAAATTGTTGAATAATAAGCTCTCAAATGAATATTTACAATTCTATATGCAGGACTTTATCTATACAGCTAGAGATGTCAACTTTGGGACAAGAGAGAACCAAAGTCCTGCCCACTTATTAAAGTTCCTCAGCACTCTGTATAAGGGTATAAGGGATGCTGTCCATGATGATGTAGACTCTTGGCTAAATTCCAACTTGGTTACATTTTTGCCTTCCTAAACTCTACCCAAGGCTTCAGTCAGAGTTGACCTTCAGTTCCTAACCTAACTTGGTGTATACCAGGGATCGGCAACCTTTGGCACGCAGCTCGCCTGGGTAAGCTGCCTGGTGGGCTGGGCCGGTTTGTTTACCTGCTGTGTCTGCAGGTTCGGCTGATCGTGGCTCCCACTGACCGCGGTTCGCTGCTCCAGGCCAATGAGGACTGTGGGAAGTGGCGGCCAGCACATCCCTCAGCCCGCGCCGCTTCCTGCAGCTCCCATTGGCCTGGAGCGGCGAACCGCAGCCAGTGGGAGCCGCGATCAGCCGAACCTGCGGATGCGGTAGGTAAACAAACTGGCCCGACCCGCCAAAGGGCTTACCCTGGTGAGCTGCATGCCAAAGGTTGCCGATCCCTGGTGTATACCATTGCAGAATAGCTGAACTCTTACTACATTTCATTCCACAGAAGGCTGCATCTAGCAGTAGATAAAACTGATTCTCTCTCTCTCTCTCTCTCTCTCTGAAACTTAACCACAAGTGGTTGTCCTTTCCAATCACATGAGATAGGTTCAATCAAACAGAATCCTTGAAAAGCCCCTAATGGGTCTTTCACTATGTACTTTCTTGTACAATTTCTCAAAGAATTTGTGAAACTCAAGCTCTAAAAATGCATATTCATCTAGAAATATCAAAACATTTACTTTCTACTTAAGCTGAGAGGTTCGCAGAACCAACATAGTTTAGCACGAAAGCCAGCTAATTTAATTTCTAAGGATGCCCATTTTCCAGCTAGGCTCAGTCTGGGATGAAATGTCCTTTCATGTGAATGGATCATCCATCTCTAGATTATGTAACTTGCTGCCATGACTAACTCCTTTCTCTAATATTTGGGATTGCAAAAGCAACAATCAAATCTCTTTCTACCACACTCCTTCAGCTTTCAGCTTTTCAGGAGTTTCCCTCCACCCCTCTCGATGAGCACCATGACCTCACTCTAGAAACAAAGGACACTGCTATCATAACATTAAAGATGACAATAGCCAGGTGACATTAAACATTTGTTTCCAGCAGATTATTTCCAAGAGATTTATTTGATTAAAACAGAAAAGAAAATCTTTTTTTAAAATTACCAGTTCAAATAATCAAAAACATTAAACACATTTTTGCCCTCCGATCTGCACACACAGAATGCAATGGGAGACAAACATGGTCATCCAAGGACAAAGTTTTATTCTTATTGATTTCCTCTGCTTTTGCAATTCTGACCTTCGAGTTTTAAAAGCTCTATCAGGTGTTTTATATCTTTTCTAGCCTTGCCATCCCTTTTGTCACCGAGAAAATCAAACTAATTTCTAATTGAAGGGCAACTGATGATTTTGTCACTTGTATTACAATAGCACCTAGCTGCTGCTATGAGGAAGTGGGATGCCTTTATGAGAGGCGCTATATAATGATGTAGATAAAGAGATAGTCCTTGCCCCAAAGAGCTTACAAGCTTGATTAATGAGAATGCACAACAGGTGGATGAAGCAAACCGATGGGGGTGGAAGGAAAGGAGGATGAGGTAACTTGATTTCTCGCCTCAGTAATTGTCTAGAGCATGAATCCTCAACCTGCAGGTTCAGTCCCACGAAAGGATCATGAATTTCTTTCTTTCTTTCTTTCTGGATTCATGGGATGAGGCTCTACAAAGTGTTGTAAAAGGGGGGCCATGATATGGAAAATGTTGAGAACCACATCTTTTTACAGCCTTTTATAGTGATAGCAACTTATAGGATGATTCCCTTTTCCGCTTTCAATTTGGGGACAAATTTACGAATCAGCTTTGTAGAACGTGACAGTACATAGTGCTGTGGAATTCAGGTGAACAGAACCATGTATCTATAAATATCTGTATAGTAGCTTTCGTTTTAAGTTCCTATCGCCCATGGTATAATTTGTAGAGGGGTCAGAGAGAGGAAATCTCTCTAGGGATCATCTCTCAAATTTCTTTCCTGTCATTCTGTTGGAAGCAGTGGATGAGGCTTCTGCCCCATCTGCAGAATAGGTAGCAGGGACAGTGTCTCTAAACCTGGCAAATCGCTAGAGATCTAGATGGGTCCTTGGGATGCCCAGGGACTCATGTAGAGCCCATTTGTCTTTGCACCAGGTCTGGCCCCCAGTGCCCTCCTTCTCCCCATCTCCCTTCATAGTCCTAGCAACATGGATCCATTTTTAAACATGAGGGCCCCAAACAAGCCACTCACGTTCATATTTGGGCACCTAAATTTCACTTTGGCTTATTTGCATTGTATTAGTGCCCAGATATCTCAATCAAAATCAGGGTCCTTTCATGCTAAGCTCAAAACATATAGGACGACACGGTTCTAGCACTGAAGATAACAAAAATACAAACCAAATAAATAATATTATAAACACCCCTTATCTCAGCTCCCCACATAAAGTGAATGTGGCTTAAGGCTTCCACAGCTCAAATGGAATCAAGCATCCAGAGGAACCGAAGAGGATGCCTACCAGTAAAATAAGAATGTCTGAGAATAGGATCTGCCTTTTAAAACCCGTGAAAAAATTATTTTAAGGCTTCTTTCTTTCTTGTCCTTGCCCCCCAAACTCTCACAAGCTACTTTGGTGCTGTGTAAGCTCTCAAAATAGATTTTGAGTGAGGATTTAAGTGTGCTGCGTCTGTGCACGGGGTGAATTTCACCCTCAGAGCCTTTATAATATTTAAAAATAATAATTAGGCAAAAATTATATAGAAGTGGCATATCAGGTAACTGTTTGGTTCTGATTTTTGTGTTAGAGCCTTAATGATCACTGCATTCCTCCAACCCACTTTACAATGCAGTTCTTTGACCCCTACTATTATCTCACAGAACAACATGTACGGTCACCACAGTTACCCTGTAAGAGAATCATATCTTCCACTGTATTTACCATGTAGTTACCACATACTTAACAAAAAAATAACATGTTTTATTTTGTGGGAGCTCAGTGAGGGAATCAAATCACTATTGTGAATAAGCAATCAGTGCTGTGCAATGAGACACTGGCTGGCTGGTTTTGCTAAGAAAGGCCTATCTAGACGAGAGCATAAAATTCTACCAAAACTTCTATTTTCCTCTCCTACAATGTATTTTGTTTTGTTTTAACAAGTTAACTGCTGCAAAACACACTGATTATGTCTGGCAAACACCCACATCTCATATTACTGAACTGATTGTACAATACAGGCTGATGTTCCACTGATTACAAAGGAATGGCACATTTAATCTGGTAAGACACATGCAAAAAATAGGTTGTGCCAGCAGAGGGGTTAAACTATGACCATGCTGAGAGCCTGTTTGCTAAGTTTCAGCCTGCAGCACATTTAATTCACTTGGGTTATAATATATCCCTCTCTGAAAGGCACATGAAAAACTATGTTCTAATGAAAATTAGAATGTTCCCTTTTATCTGGAAAATTTATATTTCTCTTCATCTTATAATACAAAAGTAGAACACACCGTAATAAGATGATTACGTAGGTTTTTTTTGGTCTAAAGATGTGTTTACTAGGCCAAATTCTGTCCTCAGAGACATCCAGATAGCTCCAGTCAACTGGGTTGTACAGGTGCAACTGAGGACAGACCTTGGCTCATTACTTCCAGATGTTTTAGACCCTGCTCATGTAAGTAACTCCATGCTGGTAGCCCCCTGCACCTACATGGAGCTCTGTTCACTTCAGTGAGGGCTACCCACAAAAAGTCTGTTGCAGAATCTGAGTTTAAGATGCCACTTGCTCACTTTCTTCTGAATTCCTCCTTTCTTCTTCCTCCCCTACAAGCTCTATTTTCCCCACAAATTTGCTTATATTGCACCCAATTCTGTCTACAGACAAGGAAGCTGTGCACAATTATTGAAGGGCAGAATTTGGCCCACTGTGTTTGAAGTAAAATGATACCTTCAATTATTAAATGAAAGCACCTGGCCTGGTTTTAGAGAAGGAGGTCACTGGAGTCCCAGCGATGGCTTTTATTTTGGTTACCAAGGCCCGTTTCCAAGAATCAGTGCCTGAATCTTCTTAAAGCAGGACTTTCCATCACTTTTCCATTTAAAAAAAAGTCTGGATTGGGCAATATTATTTGCAGCCCTCTGGCAAATTCTTCACTTGAACCGTACAGCAGCTTTTAAGAAGTTTGAATGTCAAGTCTTTTGCCAGTGTATCTGAACTCTCCATTTTTCAAGTGAGGTCTGCAATTTTTTTTTTCAGAAATGTAGCAAAAGAATTGTTAAATATGAACCCTGGCACTCACTCTGTTTCACACCAATCCAACTTGAATGGTCAGAAGAGGACAAATAGGGTCATGTACAGTAGCAGCACTCAGCTCAGAATCTTTGTTGCCTCTACTATGCTAGCTAGCGTATCATGCACAGTTAGGGAGATGTCATATATTAAAATGGATGAGCTATGCTGTGAGAAAAGCTCTGCATGACACAATATGCCGTGGGCTGACAGCAATCAGTACTTCCACCTACTAGATAACTCTGAAAATTCAGTGACTCTGAAGACTTGACACAATTCTTTTTCCACTTTTCATCATTAGGTGCTAAATTCCTCCTAAAGATTTTTGTATGTCCTTAATTCCCATTAACCCCAAGCTTCTCAAAGACTGCAGTACATTTCAAGTCTCATCAATATAAAGGTGCTCAGTACTTGGTAGTGTTGGACCCTAATATCATAATTGTATTTTTTTTAAGTAGCACTTACTATATATTACTTTGAAACTCAGTATTTTTATGGATCAAAGCAGTCATAAATGTATCAAGGCTAATGTAGGTCTACCCCTGAAGAAAAACACCTACCAAGAAACCTAATTTGACCAGATGTAATAATTCACATTTTATGCAAGAGATGTATAAACTGAGACCCAGAGGATATGTCTACACTGCACACTAAGCTCCAGCCTGTGGGACCCAGTCTTGTAGATGCAGTGTTTCTGAGCCCATGCTTGAGCATCTACGTGGCACTGTAAAACTGAGTTTACAGTTGCTGGACCTGTGTCTCAGCCATGCTTACAGGTCTGCACTAAGCAGACCTTCTGACTCAGGTCTGTGGCTTATGCTGCATCCACACTACAAAATGAGAAGGCTTGAACCCCAGTCATAGTGGGACTCTGACACAGCCTCCTAACAGGATTCTAGGACCCAGTCCTGAGTGCTTGCTGACCCAAATCAGGCTGATTTGTGTGTGGATGGAAGGGAGGCTTGGGCTCAAACCTGAGTCAGAGCTGGGCTTAGTGTGCAGTGAAGACATACCCTAAGTGACCTTTCCCAAAACTACACAGTGAGTCATTTGCAGAATCATGACTAAAACCAAGCTCTCTTATTGTATTTTATTCTATTTAGGTTCTTCTTAGAACTGGTCAAAACATTTTTTTTTAATTTATAATAACATCTGACATTTTTTCAGGAAAAATTGCAGCCATTTTCCAACCAGCTCTTGTTCTCCATTGCACTCCCATCATGGTGGTATATGAGCACCTACCCAGCCTCTAAGTTCCAGAGAACATTGGGTTGCTAGCAAGTGCAGATTAAATAAGTGAGGACATTTTTCAGCAATAGCAATAATACTAAGTAAACCCTACACCATGCCAACAGCGTTAGCAAAACAAAATAAATAAATGAACAAAAAGCATCACTCATCTCTTAACTGGGACTTACATAAAGTAGTTGAAAATTCCCTTAGAGCTAGTGGATAACTGAGGATTGAGTACTATTGGAAACAGAACTGATCAAATGACAGAAAGGGATACTGCATCAACCTGATGAGACTTTCATACTGACTGTGTAAATTGGAATTGACCTCAAGGAGCTCAGCACTGAAAGATTGTTCTGATAGATATTTGAATAAATACTGCACTAGTAAAGCATTTGGTGTACTTGATTAAAGAAGTTCTAGCCAAAAAAACATACTAGTTGTATGATGCAATAATGCTAAAAGACAACTGCATGAGATATGACTCTATAACAAATAAAATTATTAATATTAACTTAGTTATCCAATATAGGGAAGGTGAAAAGGTGGCTTAAAGTCACCCTGGTCTTATAACTCCCCTTGAGCTGGGAGTTCCTTACTTTTCACTGATTTCTTTTCCCCCTGAAAAAAATTTCTTGGATCAAAATGAAAGATAAATATTTTGGCTTTTATTTTGTTTGTTTCTGCCCCTCCTCCCACTCTTTATTCCTTCTTCTGTGTGTGTCTGTACCCTAAAAATACACATTTCAATTTCATGGTTTTTAAAAGTTTTTTGATTCCCTGACATTTTCTCTTACTGTTTTCTTTTTTTCCCCCTTTTCCAGTGGAGAATGGGAGGAAAAGAAACAACAATTTGAAATGATTCATTTCAATTACATTACATTCAAATCTAAAAGGAAATGTTTAGCACCAAACTGAAAGGACATGTTTTCATTACAAATCATTCAATTGAAAAATCAGAAATTTTCTAAGACAGAGACATTTTTTGTTTAAAAAATTATGTAATTTCAAAAAAAGCCCCACCACTTTCTGAAGAGTATTTTTTGAACTGGAGCGCACCATTTCAGGAGGTGTAATGGCTACAACAAGGGGCTGCCTATCCTCGTTCTACTTTTCCTTTTTGCCATTTTTCCAGGAAGCACTATAAAAATGTGTGTTTCAAAACAGCAGGGATGTTGGTTGACATAACTTAGATTACAGGATTGACAGGAGCCCAGGAACCTAGTGAGTGATCTAGAATCCCTTAGAGAAACAACCTCTTTGCATTTCATCAACACTAGTGTCCAGCTAAATGGCAGCATCTGCAAGCAAAGTGCAGAAAAATTCACGTTTGGCAGTGCCTTTCATTGACATCATTCACCTTGTGTGTTCTGAGTGAAATCCTATTTTCATCATTTTAACTGGCTTATCGGTGTTAATTCCTAATGCTGATATCGCCTTGAAAGTGGCACCTGGACACATCTGCAAGGAATTTAGCAGGCTGCATGTTTCTAAACAGAGATATATATTTATTGAAAACAGTTTTTCCTCCGGTGGGGAGGAGGGGATTGAGGCAGGGAGAGAAGAGTATTGCGTATTCCAAGATGAAAGTAAGAGCTGGCTGTAAGTTCTGCTCCTACTTACCCATTTACTGATTGCTGGGTGGGCAAAATCTGGGTTGAGTTGGCAGTGCCACTTCAGGATAAATATGTTTGTATCCAAGAAAAAGAAATATGCATAGGCTTAATCGTTTTCTTAATGCTGATGGATATTCCAAATTTCCAAGAGAATTAAAAAGAAAATTCAGTTTCATCACACAGAATGATTATTACCAGCTAGCGAGAGATTTTATTTTAAAGGCACTTGATTAGTGTAGCTGAATGCAGAGTGAATTTAGAGTTGATGGATTTGTTGCAGTTGGCATCTGAGTAGTAACTCTTAGGTTCCAACTTGATTGTTTGGTAAAATTTATAAATATGTAGTCTGAGTGCTGGGATGGTATGTAAACAATGATGAGTATTAAAATTACTAAAGTTGATGAAGAATTAGCAAAGGAGAATTACACACATTTTCTATATAAAATATATGTGCTATTCAGCCAATAAATCACGTCCTTACCTCCTGGGAAAAAGGCTATTGTGGCTGGAGTGCTAGCAATAGCTATGGGTAATTTGGCCAGAACATTTCCATTCTAAATACCTGATTTTAGTAATTCATAACGTTAAACATATTTCAACTATTGGGATGATATTTTGCAGGCCTGGTCCCTGCCTGGAGGTGATAATATATTTTTTTTAAAACCATGAGGGGAAAGAAAGGGAAGCTAGTTGAACTCAATGGTACCTAATGGTACTTGAAGTTAATGTTATGTTTAAATGCTCTGCTGGACTGGGGCCAGAATGCCCAGAGACATCTCTTGGGGGGATTTGTTAATGGGGATTCTCTATGTTCTAGTAAAGAAGAGAGGATAGAAGTTGATAAAGAACAGGTAGGAGCTGAAGTGAAACAGTCAAATGAACATCACATGAAGGCAGATAAATATTGACAAATCTTATAAGTATTTGTATACAAATTCTAGAAGTTTAAATACTAAGGTAGGTGAATTTGAGTGCCTGGTATTAGATGAGAACATTGATATAATAGGCATCACAGAAACTTGGTGGAATGATGATAACCAGTGGGAAACAGTAATAGCAGGGTATAAAATATATAGGAATGACAGGTAGGTTGTGCTGATGGGGGAGAGGCACTAGATGAGAAAGCAAACTTAGAGACAAATATAGTAAAAATCTTAAATGAATCAGACTGTACCTTAGAATCTCAATGGGTAGAAATTCCATACTTGAATATTAAGAAAATAGCAGTAGGAATATAATATAATACCAACCAGGAATATAAAACTGACCAGGATGGCAATGGTGATTGTGAAAAGCTCTGGGAGATTAGAGAGGCTACAAAAATAGAAAACTCAATAACGATGGAGGATTTCAATGCCTATATTGACTGGATACATGTCATCTCAGGACAGGATGCAGAGATGATAATACTAGACATTATTAGTGACTGCTTCTTGAAGCAACTAGTCCTGGAACCCACAAAGGGAGATGCAATTTTTGGCACACAGGATCTGGGTCAAGAGGCGTCTATAACTGAACTGCTCTGTAATAGCGACCAGAATGTAATTAAATTTAGCATCCTCATTTGTTTGGAGGGGGAAATACCAAAAAATCCCACCACAGTAACATTTAACCTCAAAAAGGGGAACTACACAAAAATGAGGAAGTTAATTAAACATAAATGAAAAGGAATAGTTACAAAACTGAAATGCCTGCGAGCAGCATGGAAACTTTTTAAAAACAGAGACTCAAATTAATAGAGGCTCAAATTAAATGTATACCCCAAATTAAAAACAAAAACCAATAAAAGGACAAAAAATGCCACCATGGCTAAACAACAGAGTAAAAGAGCTGGTTAAATACAAAAAAGGCATCTTTTAAAAATTGGAAGTCAAATTCTACTCAGGAAAATAGAAAAGTGCATAAACTGTGGCAAGTCAAGTATAAAGGTATAATTAGGCAGGCCAAAAAAGAATTTGAAAAGCAACTAGTGAAAGACACAAAAACTAACAGCAATTTTTAAAAAAAAAATACATCAGAAGCAGAAAGCATGCCAAACCATCAGTGGGGCCTCTGGACAATCAAGGAGCACCCAAGGAAGCAAGGCCATTGCAGAGAAGCTAAATGAATTCTTTGCATCAGTCTTCACTGCAGAGAATGTGAGGAAGATTTCCACAGCTGCGTCATTCTTTTTACGTAACAAATATAGGAACTGTTCCAGATTGAGGTCGTGATAGAGGTGGTTTTGGAACAAATCAATAATTTAAACAATAAGAAGTCACCAGGACCAGATGGTATTCACCTAAGAGTTCTGAAGGAATTCACATATGAAATTATAGAACTACTAACTGTGTTATGTAACTTATCGCTTCAATAAGCCTCTATACTAGATGACTTGAAGCTAGCTAATAGAATGCCAATTTTAAAAAAAAGCCTCCTGAGGCAATTACAGTCCGGTAAACCTAACTTCAGGACCAGGCAAATTAGTTAAAACTATACTAAAGAACAGAATTATCAGACACATAGATGAGCATGATTTGTTAGGGCAGAGTCAACATAGTTTTGGTGAGGCATGATTTCCCTTTACAAATCTATTAGAATTCTTTCAGGGGGTCAACATACATATTGCCAAGGGGGATCCAGTGGACATAATGTACTTGGTCTTCAGAAAACCTTCGACAAGGTTCCGCACCAAAGGCTCTTAAGCAAAGTAAGCTGCCATGGGATAAGAGGGAAGGTCCTCTTGGATCAGTAACTGGTTAAAAGATAGGAAACAAAGGTAGGAATAAATGGTCAGTTTTCACAACAGAGAGAGTGATGTCCCCCCAAGGATCTGTAGTGGGACCACAGCTGTTCAACATATTCATAAATGATCTGGAAAAAAAGAGATAAACAGTGAGGTGACAAAATTAATCGAGATAGTTAATCCAAAGCAGACTGTGAAGAGTTACAAAAGGATTTCACTAACCTGGGTGACTGAGCAACAAAATGGTAGATCACATTTAATATTGATTAATGCAAAATAATGCTCATTGGAAAACATAATCGAAAGTATACCTACAAAATGATGGGAGTCTAAATTACTGTTGCCACTCAAGAAAGAGATCTTGGAGTCATTGCAGATTATTCTCTGAAAACACTGCTCAATGTGCAGCCTCAGTCAAAAAAGCTAACAGAATATTAGGAACCATTAGGAAAGGGATAGATAATAAGATAGTAAATATCATAATACCACCATATAAATCCATGTTACGCTCATACCTTGAGTATTGCATGAGTTCTGGTCACCCAATCTCAAAAAAGATATACATTAGAACAGCAAAAATGATTAGGGTTATGAAACAGATTCCACATGAGGAGAGATTAAAAAGACTGGGACTGTTCATCTTGGAAAAGATATGACTAAAGGGTTATATGATAGAGGTCTATAAAATCATGAATGGTGTGGAGAAAGTGAATAAGGAAGTGTCATTTACCCCTTCACGGGTATCCCAATGAAATTAATAGGTAGCAGGTGTAAAACAAAAAAAGGAAGTACTTCTTCACACAATTCACGGTCAATCTCTGGAATTCATTGCCAGGAGATGTTGTGAAGTCCAAAATTATAACTAAGTTCAAAAAAGAATTAGATAAATTCATGGAGAATAGGATCATCAATGGCTATTAGTCAACTTGGTCAGGGATGCAACCCCATGCTCTGGGTGTTCCTAAGCCTCTGACTGCCAGAAGCTGGCATGACAGGGGATGCATCACTCAATAATTACCTCTGGAGCATCTGGCACCAACCACTATCTGAAGACAGGATACTGGGTTTGATGGACTATTGGTCTGACCCAATGTGGCCATTCTTATAGCACCTTTTACCCTATGGGTATATCCCACTGAACCCTGTTTCCTACGTATAGGCCTGCTCTTGGCCAATAATACGGAAGAATGATTGTCACTGATCATCTGCATATTAGGTATTTACAGAATGCCTATCAAAACAGCACAGAAGTGCTGCATATACTTATTTAACATCTGCCTGGCATTATCCATAGAAGACCTCAAGGTAGGTGTGTAGCTATAGAGCTAGCTTAGAAGCATTTTATTTAGCAGTAACAGAAGAAACCTATAGGCCTATACCTTGTAAGGCATTAGTGTAAGCAGTTAGCATAAGGCTTTGAGTCCTATTAGCCTTAGCATAGGTAAGTGGACCAACAGTGACTCTGAGTTTTGGGGAATTGGGAACATTGTGCTTAGGGCAGGGGTGGGTGGTGGTGTAAAAAATGATAGTGGGTACCTGCAGGAAAATTGAAATGATACTAAGTTTGGATATTTTAGGATAGGAACATTGGCAGATGCAAACCCACAAACTATTATTATTAATATATTGATCTATAGCAGTGGTGGGCAACCTGTGGCCCGCGGGCTGCATGCGGCCCGTCAGGGTAATCCTCTGGCGGGCCGGGAGACAGTTTGTTTACATTGACTGTCCTCAGGCATGGCTGCCCACAGATCCCAGTGGCTGAGGTTTGCCATTAACAGCCAATGGGAGCTGCGGGAAGTAGCGGCTACTCTGTCTCATAGACTCATAGACTCATAGACTTTAAGGTCAGAAGGGACCATTATGATCATCTAGTCTGACCTCCCGCATGATGCAGGCCACAATAGCTGACCCACCCACTCTTGGAATAATTCTCTCCCTTGACTCAGCTGTTGAAGTCCCCAAATCATGATTTAAAGACTTCAAGTCGCAGAGAATCCTCCAGCAAGCGACCCTTGCCCCATGCTGCGGAGGAAGGCGAAAAACCTCCAGGGCCTCTGCCAATCTACCCTGGAGGAAAATACCTTCCCGACCCCAAATATGGCGATCAGCTGAACCCCGAGCATGCGAGCAAGATTCTCCAGCCAGACCCTCCGGAAAAAAGTTCTCTGTAGTAACTTTTAATATCCCATCATTGACCATTGTTACTAATTACCAGCGATGGCACGTTATTGACCTATTGACTAAAATCACGTTATCCCATCAAACCATCCCCTCCATAAACTTATCAAGCTTAATCTTAAAGCCAGAGAGGTCTTTTGCCCCCACTATTTCCCTCAGAAGGCTGTTCCAGAACTTCACCCCTCTGATGGTTAGAAACCTTCGTCTAATTTCAAGCCTAAACTTCCCGACGGCCAGTTTATATCCATTTGTTCTCGTGTCCACATTAGTACTGAGCTGAAATAATTCCTCTCCCTCCCTGGTATTTATCCCTCTGATATATTTAAAGAGAGCAATCATATCCCCCCTCAGCCTTCTTTTGGTTAGGGTAAACAAACCAAGCTCCTCGAGTCTCCTTTCATACGACAGGTTTTCCATTCCTCGGATCATCCTAGTGGCCCTTCTCTGTACCCGTTCCAGTTTGTATTCATCCCTTTTAAACATGGGAGACCAGAACTGCACACAGTACTCCAAATGAGGTCTCACCAGTGCCTTGTATAACGGAACCAGCACCTCCTTATCCCTACTAGAAATACCTCGCCTAATGCATCCTAGGACCGCATTAGCTTTTTTCACGTCCACGTCACATTGCCGACTCATAGTCATCCTGCGATCAACCAGGACTCCGAGGTCCTTCTCCTCTTCCGTTACTTCCAACCGATGCGTCCCCAGCTTATAACTAAAATTCTTGTTAGTCATCCCTAAATGCATCACCTTACACTTTTCACTATTAAATTTCATCCTATTACTATTACTCCAGTTTACAAGGTCATCCAAATCTCCCTGCAGGATATCCCGATCCTTCTCCGAATTGGCAATACCTCCCAACTTTGTATCATCCGCAAACTTTATCAGCCCACTCCTACATTCGGTTCCGAGGTCAGTAATAAATAGATTAAATAAAATCGGACCCAAAACCGAACCTTGAGGAACTCCAGTGGTACCCTCTCTCCAACTTGACAGTTCACCTTTCAGTACGACCCGCTGAAGTCTCCCCTTTAACCAGTTCTTTATCCACCTCTGGATTTTCATATCGATCCCCATCTTTTCCAATTTAACCAATAACTCCTCATGCGGTACTGTATCAAACGCTTTACTGAAATCGAGGTATATTAGATCCACCGCATTTCCTTTATCTAAAAAATCTGTTACTTTCTCAAAGAAGGAGATCAGGTTGGTTTGGCACGATCTACCTTTCGTAAAACCGTGTTGTAATTTGTCCCAATTGCCATTGACCTCAAGGTCCTTAACTACTTTCTCCTTCAAAATTTTTTCCAAGACCTTGCATATTACAGATGTTAAACTAACAGGCCTGTAGTTACCCGGGTCACTTTTTTTCCCCTTCTTGAAAATAGGAACCACATTAGCTATTGTCCAGTCCAACGGTACCGTGTGCGGCCCGCGGGCTGTCCACCACTGATCTATAGAATAAGTAAACCCCAACATTATCAGGATGAGGAAGATAGATATGGTCAAAGGAGGCTGGGCATTTAATAGGCCAAACCCCATGTAAGTGGGATATCTAGACCATCGGATTTGGTTGGCATGCCAGGAACAGGGTAATACCTTCATGGATGACTCCCACCACTAGATCTCCATGAGAAGGTGTGACTGTGAATAAGGAATGAACATTAGCTTGATCCTACATTACTACTACTTTTTCATGTGGTTTGGAACAATTGTGTATTTACTAATTGTGCTAATAAAATTGTTTAAAGCTTTGCTTTGCCATCAGTGTGAGTGTTATCATTATGCACATCAGGGTTCCCAACCAGACATTGAACTTAATAACCTGAATTCTGTTGTGCCTGATTTGGGGATTAGAACCCTACAGTCCCTGCTTTGAATTAGTAAATAATTTTGAATTAACTGGAAATTAATAGTATAATTGGTAACTACTTAAAGAATCAAGCAACAGGTGTAATCTGTTTTTCTTTTCTCTTAAGAACTAGGAAGCTTAGCTTGTTTTTTTGTTTGTTTTTTCCTATGGTAATCTCCTCTGATGGCTGATAGCATCACATCTACAATGCTCTGAGGCCAAGATTTTAAGAAAAAATTACCTAAAATTAGGCTCTCAAATCTATATTTAGGCACCTAAATAGTGTGGCTTGACTTTCAGAAGCACCCGGTACCCAGGAGATCTTAATGGAATTTGAAGGTGCTTAGAAAGTTAGAATCTTTGAAAATCTGCCCACTCTATGTAGGTGCCTAAATAAAAAACTAGATGCCTGATTTAAGGCCCTCTTCTTCTTTGAGTAGGTGCAGATGTGTACTCCACTCAGCTTAGTGCACTGAGTTGGATACTTTTTTGGATATGTTAGCAGTACCCATCGGGGAGTTATGCATGCCTTGCGCCTCTTTGTGGTCTCTCCCCAGGCTATATAAGGGTACTGCCACCATGACCCTCTTCAATTCCTTCTTACTGTCAGCAGCCTAAGTTGGAGCTCCCCATGAGGTTCTCTCCTCACAGTTTCTTTCCTGGGTCACAGCCACTTGCTGAGACTTTGTAGTGTAAATCATTAGCAGTTATTACCTGTAGTGTAGCATAGTGTTAGTATCGTTAGTTTTAGTAGGTTATGTGGTATTCTCTCAGTTTTAAGCATTGCCCATCAGATGGGGTCTCTATTCCTAGTTGTGACCCCCAGGGACATTGCTTACTATGTCTCGGTGAGGTTTACAAACCCCTCACAAAGGCTGCAGCAGTACTGGACCAGGAAGACTCCGCCCCTCAGGCACTGCTGAGTATGCTCCTGGGGAAAGGAGCAGTATAAAAAGAGCTCCAGCACCCCAGGCAGGGGGAGAAGAGAAACCATTTCCTGGAAAAGCAGTGCCCTGAGACAGGAAGAGAAGAAGCTCTTGCTGAGGAGGTCTGGCTGTGAGGCTTTCCCCCACCTCCTTTGAAATTTCAACCCAGAGGTAGGGACAACCATGTGTGAGATGCCAGAGGGTCACCTGCATCAGCCCTGAGACTCTGGGGCTTTGGAGCAAAGGACTTTAATCATGCCCCAAACTGAGACATCAGGTGGGGCAGGAAGTGGCCCAGGGGAAGCTGAACAGGAGTTGGGCCAAGCGTAAGCCAGCCCATGCTGTCACACTTCCCGGGCCCTAGTCTGGGACCTGTTAGAGCGGAAGGTCCTCCAATCCACCCCAGATTCCCCTATGCCTAGCTGTGGGATGGGCACAACTAGGGGGTTACCAATAAGAAAGCCAAGACAGCTGAATCCTGTTCAGGGGGTCCCTGACACATTGAACTGAAAAAGAAACTAGAGCAGCAGGCCCTGACTTCTAGGCCTCTGATCTAACAGAGAACCCTGCTACAGGCACATTATGGAAAGGCACAAAGTCTGTCATTCCTTTAAAAAGAGAACATGGATTTCTAGGGACCTTCATTTGAAATAGCACCTGATGGAGCTGGCTATGAGGCCTGCCTCTGCACCGGTGCCTTCACTGGATTGTTCAGTCAGCATCAGGCACCCTCCACCTCTATGGTAGCTCCACACAGACCCCAAAACTCTGAATTTCCCCCAAGAAGAGTAAGTGGTCATTCATCTTCTTCAGTTGTTCCTAGTAAAAGGACCCATAAAATGGATTGCAGCTGTCAAAAATCAAAGGGAGATTTGTACTCCTCTTCATCCAGAACAAGGATTCAGTGACATCAAGACCCAGGTATCCAGGGTGGAGCTAGGATATCAACCTGTGTCTCTCCTGTTCTGAGGTGGGAAATTCTCAGTACCATACCATTGACTCGGTTAGTATTTATTACCCAATCACAGGAAATTCCTGAGTTTGTTTTTTGGGGGGGGAGGGGGAGGGGCAGAGGGTATGCCATTACCAGTACATGGTACTTCTGTTTGTCCCGTCATTGGCTCCTCATGTATTTACCAAATGCATGTGAAGACAATGGATTTTTGGACAATAATTGTAGGAACAGAGAGACTCTGGATCCTTCACCAAGGGAACAAGCTGCCAGCTAGGATATCTTATGAATGGAGTATCACAGCCATTCTGGCTGTTTTACACTGGGAGACAAACTTTGGATGAGTTTACCCTTGAGAGACAGGGGAATGTCTTGTTAAGGTGCTCTAGAAAGTGTGTTGTGATTTTATTTTATATGTAACCATCTGTTTCCATTAATTCTATGTGCTTCTTCTTCAATCTCTGTTTCTTGCTAAATAAACGTCTTGTTTTTACTATAAACATATCTAAGTGCTGTGTGTGTTGAATGGAGTGGTGATCCTGAGGTGTAAGTGTTTACTGGTCTTTTGGGAATAGTGGCTCTGTGAATTCTGAGTGTCCAGTGGAGTGACACTCCACGGGGAGGCTCTGGGTTGGAATGTGCCTATTGTAAACCTGTAGATAGAAAGAGTGGGATCTCAGGAGGCCTGACAGGCAGGGCTTGTGTTGCCAGAGGCTGGTAGTGTGGGGAACTGACCCACAGCAGGCACAGACAAAACTTCCTCACTCTAAGGGAAGGTGATAGTGAGGTGCCTCACAACCCTAGGTGCCCCCAGGAAGCATCACATAGTATTACAGTCATTGTTTAACTAAGACTCTGGACCACCTCAGAGGGTACTGCTCATGAGTGACCTGAGTGGAATACATGTCTGCAACTACTCGATGAAGAAAAAACGGTTACATACCTGATATGTAACTATGGCTGCAGCCATGTATTCCACACCTGTGCCTCCATCCCCTCTTCACTGGAGTCCTAGGCTGTCTCTCCAGTGGGAAGGAACTGAGAGGGCTCAGGGCAGTGCTATCCTTACACGGACTCAGGAAGGGCCACAAGGAGGAGCAGAACATGCCAGCTGCCCTGATGGGTACTGCTGTGGTGGGGGAAAAGTCTCAGACTCCTGGTACACTAGGTGCAAACACCTAGGTGAAATACACATGCACACCCACATCTCAAACAACCACAGTTACACATCAGGTAAGCAGCCGTTTATTCGTTTGCTTTTAAATCTGGGCCTGAGGCTTGAAGTGTAGACAATAGATGTCCAAAAGATTATCTTTCACTAGCTTTGCTTATATATAACTAAGCTTCACTGTCTGCCTAAAAAAGAGCCTGCAAAACAAATTTCTGATGTGAGCTGTATGTAAAGTTGGCTATTTATGAAATATCCACATCTGTAGAGTACAGTGTGTGTTGTTAAAATATCTCTATTGAAATCTTCAGTTTATTAAATAGACAAATGGTAGGAAACATTTATGCCTCACAAGCTCTAATATTTAATTTTAAAATAACTCCACCACAATCTCACATTTCTTGATGTTAAAGTAACTAAAGCTGTATATGTGTCATAGCAGGCAACAAATCAAGCCTGATCATCAATACTCCTGCTTCCTGGGTTTAAAGTAGAGCCATCAGCAGTCTGCAAGTGTAAAAAGGAAAACCCAAACCCTTTTCTTTGCAAATGTCAAAAATTAGCCTTCACCCATGGGTTTTGGAGACTGTTTCCTAGCTACTGAAGAGACAACTGCTGAAAAGGCTATTCAAGCTCTAAGAATATTTTACATAGTGCATCTATGTGTTTCAAGCACTCTTCAAACATTAACTGGTTAACACTACTCTAGACTCGTGGCTTACTATTGCATACTTAATTGTGATTGCAGTGCATATTTCATTCGAGTTCTATTTTATTCTATAAATGTTCTGCTATCATCTTCATTATTGTGATATATCAGTGGCTCCCAGGAGTCCATTAAGCAACATGATTAACATCTGTCACATTTGGTTTGTTCTCTCATCCTCTCCCCAGTAAGAAAATTGTGTGCATTGTAGTGTTTTGTTTGGCAGTGGTGTGTGTGTGTTTTGTTTTATTTATTTATGTACATGCTATTGTGTGTTTATATTAGAGAAGGCAACATCAAGGAAGCATACCTTGCGTTTGGAATAGAAAATGGTGACATTTGTAATGGCCTTACGTTTCTGTGGGAGTTCATACCACAGTTTTGGATTGGCCCCTGAGAAAGCTCTGTCTCATGTTTTACCCTTATGATAAAAAATTTAATTGCACCTGAGGAGCGGAGTTATTGAGTTATTCATTCCAGAGCTATCGGCAATCTTTTGTAAAGCTGGACACTGCCCATTAAGCACCTTGCAGACAAGGACCAAGACCTTTAATTTGTCTTGATGGTACTCTATTGGTATATCTGGAGTGGTATCTATTGATAAAGATGTGGTCTAGTCACACCCAGCTAAAACTTCACAACTTTATGCATACAAAGAAATACACCTTACTACATATCCAAAAACCTTAACTACAGTTAAGATATAAATATTGTGCTGATGGGCACAGCATAAGACCTTGAATACAAGAGAAGAGGAATTGAAATGCCATTTTTTAATTTTGTAAAGAAAATGTACATATCCCCTTATGACCATGAAAAATCCTCTTACTCTAATCCCATGAAGGCTTTATTCATAAATGTGATAGAAAAATGTGTGAATTCTTTCGGATCAAAGGGAAAGCAAGGAAAAATGGAATCTCAGAGGACCAGGGTGTAACCTAGTGAGTCCAACAGCAAGATGAACATATGTGAAAGGCAAAGCCAACATCAAAGCTAATAAGTTGCTGGATGGGCTTCCCAAGGAGTTAGATAGTACCACTTGGAAAATATCTCCCCCTGCTTAGCTCAGTGAGTTTGCTGTCTGAAGAAGGTGGAGTAAATATTGTATATTTCAAGATTTTCTAAAAACATAAATAATACCAAGAGGAAACACACACAGATTCACATTTCAATTAAAGTAATATATTACAAACCTTCATGAACAAACACATTATTTAATTTTTATTTTCATTTTATTTTGCCATGTTAACTATTGAGTAAAGAGAATTGTTCATTACTCTAGAAGGCTTTGGTAGGGTTTGTTTGCCTCAAATTGCTTTAAAAATCCAGAGTCTTGTAACTTAATTTTACTTATATATTAGAGATCTCTCTATTTCCTCATGTAGTTCTCTGCTAGATTCTCAAAGATAGAAGGAGAAACTGAAATAGCCATGTCCAGTCATTTCAGTCCTTGAAAATATCTTGTTCCTTGTAAATATTTGATCTTGTAATTGTCTATAAAAACTTTGGATCAGATGCTGACATTGGGAATGTTTTATTGCCCACCAAGGAGCACTTGTGGCTATGTTTTGATAGCCAGGTTTGCGGTTCTGGAAAAGTACAGGGACTCTGGGATGCCTTCAATGCAATAATATTATTGTATCATATTAATAAAGAAATACAATAGGCTGCTAACGTGAAACAAATGAAAACCTTTCATAAAATTAGGTAATTATAACTGGTAAAATAGTAGCTTTGAGATACAATTTACAATATAAATAATGAGCAAGATCCTCAGCTATTATATTTCACTGGTTTACACCGTATGAGGATCTGTGTATGTCTCACATAAATGAGGTATAACAATTAATTACTATAGATATAACATTAATTCTGGAGTCTCTTTTAGTTTAGACTATCAATTTAACAGTCCTAAATCCTGCTGGAAAGCTGTGTAGAGTCTACCTATTCCAGATTTTTCTTACATATATACACATACACAGTATATATACCCACACATTCTTCAATGGGAAAAAGAGACAGACATATTTTTTAAAAAATCTGGTCAAGTCATTTTGCCACTACAGTTTGCAAATTGGATTCTCAACTGTGCACATCTGGAAAAAAAAACAGCCCTGTTTTCATTGGATTTGACAATCATGGAATAAGTTCTTAAAAATTTGGCTTGCAGCTTGTGCAAATAGTGTGTGACCAATTATACTGTTAATAAAGCATTCCTTGCAAACTCTTCATGCAAACTCTTGCACATGTGAATAATTGAGCTCATTCGGAATATTCATGTGCATAAATTTAATCATGTGTATGGACACTTGCAGGATTGGGGCCTTAGTAGTCAATGGGGCATAATTGTGGGATAACATACTAATAAATGTAAAGAAGGGAGGTGAAATCTATTTTTATACCTGTCCTTTTTGTTTTTTGGTATTTTCAAAGTGTTGCCATCACCAGTTGTAGTTACATGTTGTCTCACTGCATACTCCATGTATGGAAGTGATTAGTGTGTCTAATGATTCCCTTTGTATACTGTTTTACAAAAGTGCTCATTGAATGTATTGAGAAATTATGCAGTCACAGTAATGATTCCCTAGTTAAAAGCCCTATCCTGCCAACACTTACACATATTCTATTCTATTATGGTTCTTATATCACCCTCATCACCATAGTACCTGAGCGTCTTCCAGGAGGACATTAAGTGACATGACTAACATCTGTCATGTGTGCAGTGTGGTGTTTGTTTTAATTATAACTTGTATGTGCAGAGGGCTGTGTTTCTACATTAGCAAAAGCAAGGTCGAAGAAGTGCATGTCTTGCACTTGGAACGGAAGGTGGTGAGGTTTCTGGTGATTCTTAATTCTAGTCCACTTAGCCCCGGGAAGACTGTGTCTCCTGGTGACCTATGAGCTACATGCATGAGTAACTTTATGTATTTGATTAGTCCCATATGCCCTGAGCTTGGAAGTGACTGCTTGTGGACATAAAGTTACTTGCATCCATAAGGATTTGCAGGATTGGAGGTCTATAAATGTAATTCATTTTCTATTATAAATTTCTCTTTCCTCAACAAAATAAAAATCTGAGAAATAATAAAAATCACCTTTCTGCTTCAAATTTTTTCTCTTATATTTTTATTTTTAAAGCAAAGTTGAGGTTAATCAGACACAGCATGTTAGAACAAT
The DNA here is from genome assembly GCF_002925995.2 of Terrapene triunguis. NCBI lineage: Eukaryota > Metazoa > Chordata > Testudines > Emydidae > Terrapene > Terrapene triunguis. The sequence goes on from NW_020664383.1 coordinate 472,479, forward strand.
GAGAGTTTGAAAACTGAGATATTTTACATTTTTGGGAAAAGTCTTCAAACATACGTTGTAAAATCATCTAAAAAAATGTCTAAAAGTCCTAATTTATTTTGGACACTTGTCCTCAGAGAGAAATAATGGCTTTGAGGACTTTTCACAAAGGTGATTTGTAATAGTTTGAGTTATTCACACAGGCATCTGTTCAGAAAGCATGTGCTTAACTTTACGTACATGAGTAGCTCCACTGAAGCCATTGGGACTACTCACAGAGATAAAGTTAGACACTTACTTAAACACCTTTTTGTATTGGGGGCCTAAGGGCCTCACCCAACTCCTAGTCAGGTCAATGGGAATCTTACCCTTGGCACCAATAGGAACTGGATCGTGCCCTTAGTATGTTTCTGTCTAGCTATTTTTAATGCACACATCACTGTGGTATGTCAGCATAATATTTGAACATATACTACATATATATCAGATAATAGATTTTTCAACAATAATTTACACTACATATCGCTTTCAACACTGAACATTTTCTTGTGTTTAATGTATAACTGTTACTTTTGTCTCTGAATTTGCCAAATGTATGTAACAATATTTCATTCAAACAGTCTCCATTTTATTTTTTTCCCTTTAATAAGTCCATTATTTGAGCATAAGCAAATTAGATAAGTCATACAATGTTATATTATATTGTATAGTCTGATGCGCAACACCATTGTCAGCCATTAAGAAATGAGTAGTTTATCAATTATTTTCCAGGGTAGTGAAATTAACTGCACCTAGATTGTTCCATGGTCATTATTAAACTGTTCCTTGTTTACCTTGCATTAAGAAACCATTTTTAATGTTGTTTAAAATGATTTATTACCTCACATATGCCGTCCAATGATGGCTTTTTTTCTGGCTCTATCTTCCAAATTTAAAAATATATAATCTGATAAATGAAACACACCTCTACCCCCATATAACGCGACCCGATATAACATGAATTCGGATATAACGCGGTAAAGCAGTGCTCCGGGGGGGCGGGGCTGTCCACTCCGGTGGATCAAAGCAAATTCGATATAACGGGGTTTCACCTTTAACACGGTAAGAATTTTTGGCTCCCGAGGACAGCGTTATATCGAGGTAGAGGTGTAGGTTTATTGTCATTGCTTATCACTTAGCCTATGATTTTCACTGTTGTAATTAGAGATGCTTGAACAGTGTAAAAACCTGTTCAGGAATAGTCTGCTAAAGTAGAGACTGTTCTTGGCATTTAATTAATTAATTTGGTACTCATGATTATTCACAAGAATAAAACTTTGTTTGTACAGATGTTTGCAAACTGTGAATTTCAGGCCTGTGGTCATTCAGTCAAGAAGATTTGTTTTGTGACCGAACAAAGTTTGTTTGGGGGAAGCAGAAGTAGTTTGTAAAGTTGAGGCCAACCCATCAGGGAACAGGAGATTTAGAAACACGTTACATAAAAATGCTATCCTGTTAGACACATTTAGCATATAGTACATGGGCAAGTGATTGAAAATTTTAAGAGGGCATTCTGCGTAGTGACCTATTCCTCTGGCAAGTCCTGTGTTAAATCCTGTGCATCTTTAATGAAAATGTGATACAGCGGGGCTCTCTCATGAAGGGCCTGATTCTACACCCACTTGAGTCAAAAGAAGTTTTGCCATTCCGTGGGAGTTGAATTGAGCCATTAAGGTATACTGTAAGTGTGTCGTGATTGTAAAGATTGTGATCATTTCAAGAAATTTGCCAGCTACACTTACACTCTGTGTGTGACTGAGTTTAAAAGTGTAGAAGGCGGGAATTGGTTTAGATGAACGACAATGGGTGCATATATTCTTCCCTGCAAAATATTTTTATTAATATTTTTTGCAAGGGGGGAATAGTAAGTGCATAATGTAAAGCTGAATTCAGTAGTGTAGTGATGTTGGCTCAAAGTATTAATATGTTCCTGGTGACTGCTTTCAGTGGGGAGTGACATGAAGTTTGTAACTTACTATGGGATACTCCAGCATGAAATGCAATATATATATATATGGATATGGATACTGTGTCATGTATAGAAAAGATATAGGCCATGATATAAGATATAGTTTCATGACATATTGCTATATTAAACAGGAAAAGAAAGATACGTGTACGGTATGTTTGTCTTACCTTGATGTATGCATTAATCCATTTCCAAATTGAGACCCCACCTCAAACCTGATTGTGAATTTTTTCACTTTTAAGCTGTTGTAAATTTTTGTACAGCCATCTACTGTCACAGATTTAAAGGCCAGAAGGAACCACCAGATCATCTAGTCTGATCTCCTATATATCACAGGCTACCACCAGCACCCACACACTAAACCCAAAATCCTAAATAAGACCAAACATTACAGTCCATAGGAGACTAGACTATTATGTGCCACGGGCAGAGAATAGGAGAGACCAAGGTTCACCAGTGCTTGAGGCCCCTCCCAGTGGCAGGGAAAAGATTAAATTAGACATATTCAGATAATCTTGGCAAGTGACCTGCACCCACATGCTGCAGAGGAAGATGAAAAAGCCCCAAGGTCACTGCCAATCTGAGCTGGGGGAAAATTCCATCCTGACCCCCCCATACGGTGATCAGTTAGACCCTGAGCATGTGAGCAAGAATCAGCCAGCCAGCCGAGCACCAGAGAGAGAGAGAGAACGCTCGGTGCCACCTCAGAGTCCCAGCCCTCCCTACCCTGGCTGTGGTCATCCTCGATGCTTCAGAGGAGGGAGATTAAAAAAACCCTAGAATATATGGGGGAGGGAGATCTTTCTGACCCTAGTGTATTTTCTATAGTAGACCAAAATGATAAAATTCCCTACTCTTATAGAAATTGCTTATTATGGTCCTAGTCTTTGCTAGCTATAAATGTACTACATACAATATATTGTAAATGCAATCAAAACAGATTTCTAAAGGTTGATATCCTGTGCCACACCACATAGTCAACAGAAGAATTCCCCAGATATCACTGGTATTGGCAATAATATCCTTCTCAAAGGCTGAACTGTTCTTGGACAGACTGTTTTTGGGACTGATTATCCATTGCCTTGAGTCCTGTATAGTCAATTTATACAGGTAAGAATTGACTGTAACAGCATAAGGGTGAAATCCTGGCCCTATTGAAGTCAATGGGAGTTTAGCATAGCCATGTTGTCTAAATGTAGTATGTCTATAGCAGGGGTCGGCAACGTTTGGCACGTGGCTCGCCAGGGTGCTTCCCCTGGTCTATAGGATAGCAGGGTTCTATATCAAAGTGCCAAAATGCACAGCAAAATGCTGGATTATAGACTGAGTCACTATTTCTTCCAGTGCAAACCTTGGGCATTGGGAGTGCAACACCACACTCGCCTCTAAACAGGGCTCCATGCAGATTGCACAGTTAAGCCCCAAACGTTACATTCGTACTTGTAGCCATGGCTGCAGGGAGAGGCAGCAGCTTTTCAGGTAGCAGAAGGTATTGAATGAATCAGAAATATCAGACTGTGTGGAAAACAGTGACCATAGAAGCAGCTTGGGAGTAGGAGTGATCCAGTAATGGTGGCTATCTCTTTGAGGCAGCTGCTGTTTAAAAACTACAGCTACTATGACTTGGGTTATGCTCTTGTATTTTTAGGGGCCTTCTTATCCAATACAAAAATATTCATTTAATAAAACCCACCCATGGCTGATGCATGACTGTGATTTGTTTGCATATAAACAAAAGTGTGTGTGTGTGGGTCTGCGTGTATGTTTGTTTGTGTATGTATGTATAGATTCATTCACAACAAATGTAAAACTTGCAATGGCCCATGGTGTATTATTTTGATCTGTGCATATTTCCTTTTGAGTGCAAAGTGACATATTGATGTTTGGGCTGAATGAAAATTTCACAATAGATAGCGCGGTCTTTACTCAGACAGGTTTATGATTTTATTATTGTTCTGCCTAAAGCCCTTTTCTAAACACTGTGTTTATGCAAATTATCTGAACGTTTTTTTTAAAAATAGATTAATTGCGGAAACTGTGGGTGTCCTTTGCTTTTTACCTTTCTTCATTAGACTGACAAATGAGGTGATGTTTTTGTTTGCATAATTTAAAAAATATTTAAGCAGCAAACTTAGTTTATAAGGCAGTATTTTAATGTAACAGCCCAAGGAAATCTCAAATTCATGTTGCTTTATAAAATGTTAAGGGATCTATAAAATGATTTCCTTGCTTATCATTTCCTGTTTAAAATGGATTTTATTTTATCTGCTTTCTAAACATATCCTTGCCTGCAGCGTTCTGTATTTAAGTGTAAGTGCTTTTAATTACTTCCGCTACTTCAGTTAGTATGAGCTTGCAAATGAAGTGAGTTATAATCTCATTTGTGCCTCTGTTAAACCTTTTTCTATTTATATAGATACTGTAAAGGCCAGGGAATGACAACACCATCTAAGTTTAGGTAAACTAAGCTGGAGGGGTTTGAGTGAGCCCCTTGTTAATGTAGTCAGACTTTGGGCCATGTCAAGGAGAGGCTCAGCTTTGATTTAAGATGAATGCAAGTTCTCTAGCCTTTTCCTTGTTTTAGCCAGGCAAATATAAAGTGGTTCAAGCCCATTACAAAAACTGAAAGGAACATACAGGTAGGGTCTAAGAAGCAGGGCCGGCTCCAGGCACCAGCTTAACAAGCAAGTGCTTGGGGCGGCCAAGGGAGAGGGGCGGCACGTGCGGCAATTCGGGGGCGGCAGGTCCCTCACTCCCTCTAGGAGCAAAGGACCTGCCACCGAACTGCCGCCGCCGATCGCTCATAAAGAGCCCTACCCTGGAGGTGCACACACGCCTTTTTTATGGAAGTGGATCAATTGAGTTTGAGGTGTGCTCTCTAATCTTCCCACACTCCTTAGCCTAACCCTTTGTATATTGTGGTGTTAATCACAGACAGAAACCTAGGAGCCTTTCTCTCCCCATTCATTTTACAAGGACCCTTGATGCCTAAGTCAAGCTTTGTGAATTGCAATGTTGTTCCTGTGATCGTTCTAGGCCCCTTAAAGTTAGCGGCCACAAGGTTGAGTCTTGCAATGCCTAAGCCCCTTTCTAGATCCAGGCTCTCCTCCCTAACTCTGATCACAGCTCCTACTTTCTTCACATCCTACTTTGTCTCAGTGAGGTTTTTAATACTGTAAATCATTACTGAGCATCTAGATCAAACATTTTTGCCTACCGCACTCTTATGGTTTTGAATATTACCTCTCAAACCGCTCCTCTTTTGGTTATGGTTGATACTTTACATCTTCCCCTTCTTCTCTCTCACCACCTTTATTATGCCTTGCCAGAGTCTGTCCTTGGCCCGTTTCTCTTTACCAATACAATAGCCAAGACTGACAATGGACATGTGTGGATGACTTAATAATTCTGCATCTGCCTTGATTAACTCTTAGGTTGCTTTCTCCTCCTTCCTCCCCCCCCCTTTTTTCCTTCTTGAACCAGTTTCTGCTCTCAGTTACACTAGTAGCTCTATGACATTTAATGGAACGATGGATTTAGACTGATGTTACTGACAACACAAACTAGTCCTTTCACTCTTGACAGTTCCTTGCTGTGCTGTAACTTCTTATTAAGGAATGCTTCAAAGACTGAAGTAATCTGCGTACAAATGCTTTTTCTCTCATATATGCAATTCATTATCCACAGTTCAGACCCTTATATTGCTTACATGCCTGGAAATAGTGGAGTTATCCTTAACTGTAAATGTATACATTTTTTCCCGTATCACATTTGTCCATATGTTTGTTTATCGCCATGTCAGGAAAACTGCCAGAATTTTGCCTTTCTTTAACATGGAGTCTGCAGAAATCCTTATTCTTGGCTTAATCACTTCCTGTCTCAGCTGTTGCAATGCCTATTTTTTGACCTTCCTAATCACTTCCCTATAATCCTTAGAGGGTCTAAAATATTGAAGCTGGGTTTTCACTTTCTTTATCCTTATGCTCCTCTTTCCCTGGCTTCTTATCTATCACTGAATCTAATGAAAACCTCTGCTTGGTGTGCAATGGCAACCAAAAACCAAAAGTGTTAGAATGTGTAAGGGGTGGGCTAGAAAATAATGCTGAATATATCATAATAGTTTTATACAGTTCAGTAAGTGCTATGTCATCCAGAATACTATGTATACTTCTGGTCATGTTCTCTCAAAAACGATACAGCAAAAACAGAAGCAGTTCAGAGGTGTGAGAATCTTATTAAGAATAAATAAATAAATGAGGGTTGCTTAGTTTACAGAGGATAGAGATGATATGATAGAGGTATATAAAATAATGAGCAAGCTCCGTGGTTCCTGGTCTGGTTCCTTTGTGCCACAGCTGGGAAGCTGCCCAACTGTAATTCCCCTTGCGTAGGGTGACATTACCTGTGTATGGCCTGGTCTACACTTGAAAGTTTTGCTGATAGAACTATTTCAGTCAGGGATGTTACATTTTGATTTGTTTGTTTTTAACCACAGAAGGTCTGCCCATGAAACTTATATCAATATAAAAGTCATTATACTAGAATGGCTTATTCCCTTCTTGTACAGGAATAAGCTGAAGCAGGAGAGGCACTTTTATATAGGCCTATGTCCACACTAGAGGGGCTGTATCACTTTAATACATAATTAAAGCAGTACAAATTGTATGTGTACACAAGCCGTTAATGCATTCTTACAGTTGAATGTCTGCCTGTATTTTTATTATTATTGGTCCTGATCACACCCTTCTACGGTAAAACCCACAGGAGTGGGCTACAGGGAAGGAAACCTTCCTGAGGCTCTCTCCAGGGCAGTTTGTCTCTGTTTTGTCTGGCCCTGGGCTTTGACACCCATGGAAGAGGCTTCAGAGCCCACCTACAGCTACCTCCTCTCCCCCATCCCTGGGAGCTGCATGGATCCTGGGAAAAGAGCAGGAGGTTAAAGCCATTAACTTGGACTGTATCTGTGTCCCTGTAACAGGGTGGACTTCCCCTTTAAAGGTCAGCAAGCCTGGGACTAGCCAGCCTGGATCAATCAGCCCTGCCTGTGCCATAATTAGCTGTCACCCAGCTTAAGGGGGCTGCACTAACTGGGGTCAGGTGACAGCCTGAAAATACCTGGGCCTCATTTAAAAAAAAATGCAGAGAAAACCCAGTTTGGTAGAAGAACTACAGGGCGCTGGCTGGGTTCCTGTGCAATGTCCTGAAGTAGGGCCTGGAAAGACTCTGGGGAAGTAGCCTGGGAGTCAGTGCTCTATGCCAGAGTGGAGAGACTTCAAAGGAGCCCAGAAGGGGCTAGGAACTAAGCCTAGAAGGCACCATTGAAGAGGAGCCCAAATAGGGTAGAAGAACCTTTTGTTCGTCTGGCCTTTTGTTACCCCCCCGAAGGAGACTGAACTCAGCTAGTGGGATGAGATATGTGACTCCCCAGGAGAGATGGAGACCCTTGGTGAGGGAAAGACATTGAGGCAAAGAGCACCTGCAGTGCCTGCTTGGCCAGCGGATGGTTCTGCACTACGGGCATGCCTTATAATTGTCCCTCTATGCACACACACTCCCATCTCCCTGTTAGAGCAGTTACAGTAGAATGGTACCGAAAGCAGCTGGCCCCAGCAAGTTTCCTATAACGCAGGGATCGGCAACCTTTCGCACGCGGCTCGCCAAGGCGGCCAGCACATCCCTCTGCCTGTGCTGCTTCCCGCAGCCCCCATTGGCCTGGAGCGGCGAACTGCAGCCAGTGGGAGCCGCGATCGGCTGAACCTGCGGATGCGGCAGGTAAACAAACCGTCCCGTCCCGCCAGGGTGCTTACCCTGGCAGGCCGCGTGCCAAAGGTTGCCGATCCCTGCTATAAAGGAAATCCCCATCACAGGGGTGAGCCTGTGAGGAAAGGTAATATGGGCCTTCTTGTGTTATCAGTCCACTGTTAGCCTTACTAGATGCTGAGGGAATGATGTGCACTTTTCTCCCAGCCTCAGCAGAACTGGGGCAGGGAGGTGGGGGTGGGGTGCAAATGGTAGGACTTGTCATTACTATAACGAAAATTTTAAAGCATGGTTCTACCCTGAAAAATATTTTTTTTGGGGGGGAGACATTGTGGGATTCTTTGACATTTGTCTGTTTCTCAATGACTCTAGATCAAATTTATTCATTCACAAGTAAAAGGATGTTTATTTTCCTAAGTGCAATCCTGCCAACTCAACCTAGGATCTGAAATTATGCCCTCAGTTACACCTGTGAAAGCCTACCAGTGCTGTGAATCCTCCATTGGGTTGCAAAGGTGTAAAATGGCACATAACATAGTCTGCGGATGTTTTTTTTTTAAACTGATTATTTCCAAAAAGTTTTGCTGGGCTATTCTGGGGCCTTGAAGTTGGGAGAGAATGTCAATAGAGACAGTTGTTATTCAAGGAGAGTTACAGTCATGGTATCCATGACATTCCAGAGTGGGGCTGGGCAATTAATATTTTGGGCTCCTATTCAGCAAGGTATTTAAGCATATCCCTAACTTTAAGCATCTGAACTGTCCCACTGGGGAGTATTCATGTGCTTATGTACCTTGCAGAACCAGGGCTTTGCTAGGGTTACTCTGGGCTTTGGAGACCTATCACCCAAAGGTATCCCACATTCTGTCCAAAAGCTGGATTTTCCTTATTTTTGTTAGAGAGAAAACGGTCTTCCCTTTGCCTTAGATGGAAAGGCCAAATTTTGTGCTTGTCAAGGATTTAACAAACCTGCATATTTTCTCTATATTCCTAATTGGCGTGTTTGGTTGTACAGCTTCAGCATGAATGCCAGTCAAAGAACTGGACTACTGAGCTACACACACACAAAAAAAAAATCCAGACATTTTTATGTGGAAAAAGTGTGTGTGTGCACTGGAGAGCCTGGGGCTAAGCCAGCCCTGATCTCAGGATGAGCCCACACCTGGGCTGAGTCAGCTGATCCCTATATGAAGAAAGCAGGAAGGTACAGTAAGAGGAGGAAGCCAGGAGATTGAGTTATGTTTGGAGACGCTGCAGGGAGCAAGAAAGCTTCTGCAGGGCTCTAAGTAAACAGGGGGTATGCCGAAGAAGAAGAAGAAGAAGCAGCAGAGAGGGAGAGAGAGCTCTCCTGGCAGGGAGGCCTGGGAGAGACCCCTGCCAAACCGGAGAGAGACTGTGAAGAACAGGTAGGCTGGAAAATATGTGAGTTTATATTATTTGGGATTAATTAAGAGAGACATTGAACTGGGCTTGGGAGCCATAGGAGCTGTATGCACCCGAGAACTCAATAAATTGAACCCTGAGAGGGTACTGTTTGAACTATGGAGAACTGAGTGAGTTCATAAAGAGCTCTGAAGAGGGAGAAACTGAGGGGGAGGCACTGAAGGGGCACCCCTGGCTACAAGGGGGCATTTGGGGGGCAGGTGCCTATGCTGTGGTGTGCAAAATAGTTTGATAATAAAATGGACATCTTCTGCTTTTCCCCACACCAGCAAGAAAAAAATTACACTAATTAATATTTTTCTTCGATTTAAGAAATGAGACCATAAACTGATTTTTCATAATGGCCAAAGAACAGGCATCATTATAATAATATTACATTACCAGGTCACCACCGAACCAATGATCTAGCAGGTCCATATCCTATTACCCGTTCCCTGAGCCTGCCAGTCTTCCCAAGTTAGAGCACTGTAAATGTTTTCTTAGTCAGTTACTCAAAATATTAGTCTTGCAGTCCAGGTTTTGATAAGAATTTAGTCATATAAATGTATTACCCAAATATGGGTTATGTCACCTCCACTTATAATGGTGCATACATGCATTAGTGAGTCTAAAATATTAGTGTATAGACAGTGGATTTCACAGTGCTGATCCAGAAGACAAGTGTTCACCCACCCATATCACCTGTGTCTTACTTGTTGGCTCTCCATAAACTTGCCTTGGTAATCTCAGAGTTTTAGTTCTGTCACAGTTTCTTTTGAATGGGGGAGGGAAAGGCAATGTATGAACTTAACAGTATTTACATCTGAACACTAAGCAATTTCTGAAGAGTGTGGTAGGAACTAGTTCTTGCAAGAACTATTATTTAGCTTAATTGATTCCAGCTGGGCTTGGAAGAGATTCTGGCCCAAAATCATGCAAGTGCTTGCCAACAGTCTGTCATTTTTGATAGCTCACACTGCTATGAACTTGGCTAAGAGGGGTCAGTCACATAGCAAAAACTAAGCTCTTCTCTATATCCAGGCTAGCTTAAAAATGCAGATATATTGCCAGCGGACTAGCAAGCCATTCTTTTTTCAACTTTGTTTTAAGAGGCCCCCGGTTTCTTGGAACTGGGGGAGTGATGTGCTGCTAAGCAATGAGAAGATGTTCCACATGTGAAACTACAGGCAGATGTAGCTGCTCTAAGAACTTTTAGGCATCTGTTTTTATTAAAACTTCACTGGTGTATTTGACCTATCAGTTGGATTTCAGCACATGCCTATGGTAAAGATACGTACTGAGAAAGCAAATAACATCCCTACTTAATCAGTCTTGCTTAAGCTAAATATGCACTATGAGGGAAATACCATAAATACTTTTTCTTTAATTAGGGTACTCCTTCTGAGGCTTTCATTAACTTTGTTAAAGATTATAAATTCATGTAACATAACTTACTCCAAGTTGCCCTAATACACTATGTAAAATGAAGCTTTAAAATAGACAGACCTTACATTGCCTTACTCCCTAGGTGGCTACGTGGAGACAGGTCATTGTAGTAGTCTAATTTAAGAAGAGACTATTAGTTTTAAATGAATTTGGGGATACCTAACTAAAGAAAACTGTACCTTTCCTCTCCAACACTATAACAGAGTTATTTTGACACTGACTTATGGGATTTAGGTTAAGTAGGAGAACATACTCCAATTTCAAGTAATTTTATCTTGGGGGACGGGGGGAAATAATAGTTTCAAATGTTAAAATATGTGCAATATTTTGAACCCAGGAATGATATAAATAATAGCAAGTAGCATAGGAAATTTTGGTTGGAAGGTATCTAACAGAAGTAGACACCATCTCCATCAACCAAAAAGCAGTGTCTCTTATAAGCTAGGGACAGTCTGTGGTACAGAACAGGGCTGAGCAAGACCCACTGAGTTGTTTGTGTGTGTTCAGATTAAACTTTACTAGTTATCAGGGTTGGTATCATAGTTTGATGGCTCTTTAGTTTACTTGGGGTTTCCAGTTTTTTTTAATGCAAAATATTTCATGAAACTAAAGTGAATCCAAGAGAGCTTGAGGAAAAACTGGAGCTATCCCTTTTGTTGACTTATCTTTAAAAAAATAATTGCAGGATTTTTTAATAAAAGTGTTTGTTTTTCCCTTTCCTTTACTTCAGAATGGATGAAGAAAAACTGCTTTTTTATCATGTTTGGGGAAAGAACACGCATGAAAAAATTCAGTTCTAAAAGTGAATGTTTCAGAAAAGCTATGAGTGACTGAAATGGAAAAAGTTGTACAACTTTAACTAAAAGTAGTCATTGTCACACCTCCTAGAATGTGTATGTTAGAGAATACTCAAGTAACTGCAGAAGAATCCCTGATAATGCTGCATTTGGCTGCCGACAATCCCTCAACACTGAACTGCAGTATTCTCAGGGCTAGCCTGATGGCTTGAACATTGCGGGGCCAGAAATGTATCAGGAATGTTGGCTGGCAAGTGATTGAGATTCAACATTAGAAAGGACTTAGAATGCAGTCTGCTGGCTGGATCACCAGTTTCTCTGGTATGAGAACTGGGCACTCGTGGGGTGCACAACAATAGCAGCATATGACACAGTCTGGCACACGGGACTCTTAGTCAAATTGTCAAGAGCACTCCCAACATGGGTAGTCAACATCACTGACCTTTTCCTTTGCAACACACATTTTCAAGTGCACATGGGAGACAGAGTTAGCATGTGGAAAAAACAAACCAACAGTCTCCTCTAAGGCTCTGTGCTGGCACCAATGCTTTTCAGCCTGTACACCAATGACTTCCTGCTTATCCAGTTCTGCAGGTTCACGTGTGCAGATGACATTTGCTTAGGCATCCACACACTGTTATTCCTGTGCACCCTGTATGCTGACTTGATTAAGATGGCTGAATACTGTAATCAGTGCCATTTACAACTAAGTGTGACCAAGGCAGTTTTGAATGTGTTCCATCTTTACTATGCTAGAGCAGCCCAATATCTTTCTCAATGGTCATCGCTTGAACCTGACCCAGACTACCTCAGAGTAACCCTAGGTAGGTCTTTCATATATCTTAACCATTTGAGAAAAACTGAGGCTAAGGTGAGAATACATAATAACCTGCTAAGGAAATTGGCCAGCACTTCATGGGGAACAAATGCTCAAACTCTCCAATCATCTGGTTTAACCCTCTGTTATTCTGCAGTAGAATACTGTGCTCTGGTCTGGCTTAATTCATCTCATGGCAAGTCAGTTGACACACAACTACACTCATCCATGCATGTCGGACCTGGGATGATTAGATTCACACCAGTGCTGTGACTCCCCGTGCTAGGCAACATCACTCCTCCATGCAGCCATCATGAGGCTGCTGCAGCCAGAATGGTTCAGAAGATAAGTGCAAACACGAGCCCACCGCTCTATACAGAGCTCTTAGACCACCCAAGAGTGCGCTTGTCATCAGGGCGCCCATTGTGGGCCCACTTGCCCAGCCCAGATTTCTCTGCAATGGTGAGGTGGCATCAAGAAAGGTCTGCTGCTGAGGTCAGAAACCAGTCTCTGATAAATGACCTGACCATATGTGTACCTAGCTTTAATTTGCCAGACAGCTGAACCAATTTCGAATGGGCCAGGGTCAATGTGCAGCCAGCCATGACATGCAGCTGTGACCAAAGTCAGACAATGTCACGCATCACTGATGTCTGCTCTACGACCAGAGTTGAAGGTAGTCTGAGGGCTCTGCACTTAGCTGATGAGGCTGCCGCAAATTGGATTGGCAAGCTCTGCATCGGATAAGAAGACGACTGTAGAAGAATGAAGTGGTATAAAGCCAAATTCTGCTCTGTTTACACTAGCAAAACATTAGACTGTAGCCATCAAGCTGCTCTGGGTTTACAGCGAGGTATCAAGAAGCAGAATGTGGCCCTTTGCTCGTCTTTTGGAAATGCTTATCTGTATCTTCTCTGTCAGACTAGTGTAAATATTTACAGAATTCATAAATATAGTAACCAAACATGGGCACAGATACTAGGATGCAGCCAAAGAGAGTGTGACCACAGGTGAGAGGCAGGAGGTGGAAAGAGTGGCTTCGCCCACTAACCCTGGGTTTGAACTAGGCTAGTCCTTCAGCACAGCTTAGAATCTCCTGGCATTACTGTTGTGCTTGTGGTAGCCAGGCATTCCTTGGGCACAGGGATTCTCCTGGCAATGCTCCCTTGTTTCCTCAGCTCTAGAGAGGGTCATGATCATAGGAACTGCTATGGTCTCCATGCCAGCTAAGGATTTTCCCAAGCAGGATACATACCCTTGGCAGAGTAACTGGCTTCAGGAAAGCCTTGTGCCACTACAGTGGAACAAAGTTACCTTTCCATAATTGAGGATCTGTTCCATGGTCCACTGAATCTGAAGTACCTTAATTCTTTCTGAATAGAGACTTTTAATGAGAACTCATAAAGAAAATTAAACAGTCCTGTAAACTTGACTGCTAAGCTTGTAAAAACTCAGCTGCCTGATTTTAAACCAAAGTTGTGCAGGTTAATTGTTAAATTTGGCAAGTAACATATAAAACTAAACATAGTTTAAAAACTAAAGTTCAGGGGACTGCCTAGCTCAGGAAATAGATGGCAGTATATGGAAGCTCAGGGAACTGGTAGTGGTATATGGAACCTCTAGGGGTAAGTCTAAACTAAATTGAAATTCCGGACCAAACTATGCCCTGCGGTCCACACACAAATCTTTCTGAGTCAGGTCAGCATGCGTCAGGACCCCAGGTCCAACATCTCCCACCCCCCATCATTTTTCAGTGTGGACACAGCTTAAAACTGCATCTCCCGACTCATATATAAAAAGTCTGCCAATGCTATCCTACAATCCCTGGGCCTGTGTTTCTTGGCCCTTCTGCCCCCAAATTTCCCACACGAGTCCCAGGAATTGGAAGCAACCCTACTTATTTGCATACAGCTGCTCAGTGTTTAACTCTTCCTTTCCATGTTAACCATTCACCTGGAAATGCATTTGACAGTCTCCTATATTAGCTATGGCCACCAATGAGTAGAAACCCTACACCAAGTGTGCTACTAGCTGGCAAGAGGAACACAACTGAATTCTAGTTAATCTCTGGAGTTGTATCCTTTGCAGTTAATGTTTTCATGGGTTCCTGGTAGAGGACAAACTATGGGCACGAGTCCCACTGATGACCCCCGGTGCACTTTGGAAAGCCCATTCTCTCAACACCAGCAATTAGTTGAGGGATGTTATTTATTCCCCACTGTCTGGGTAAATCACAGTCCTGAATGCTTCTCAAATCTCTGCCACCACCTCCCCGAGCTGATGTGCTAACACCAAATTGGTTAGCCAGGCATCTATAGCACTCTGAGGGGTAACTAGCTTCTAGATGGTTATCCAAGTTTGCTTCTGGACTGGCATGGCTTCTCTAAGGCATGTGTCTTGATGCACTGCAAAGATCTAGCAATGCCTGCAAAAGTTCTGGACCCATTGCTGATCATATTAAGTCCACATGATGATGTGATCACCAGTCTGTGCTCATGACCCTGCTCCAGAAGCTGCAGTCTACATATGGGGAATCTGTGGCTATGGGAAGAGCCACAAGCAGGATTAGCCAGATGTAATCTGCCATGTTGGTATCCCCCTCCAAGAGGTGCCTTCAGTAGGTCAAAAAAACCACAAAAGTGTCCACCAGTCTCTCAAGGATGTTCTGCCTGTTTGCTGGAATAGGTGTGAAAACACAAGCTGGACAAGTTCTTCCACTGGTGCTTGAACTTTGTTGGTGGCTCTGGTTGGTGAGAATGGGAAGTTTCAAAGACAGCTCAGCTGGATGTGGTGGCAGGCTAAGACAACTTCCACTCAAGTACTGTGGAATTGGCACACAAGCTTTCCCACAATACTCCATGATCCAAGGCCTAGAATGGCTGGCGAGGATGCTAGGAGCTCTGGGTTATACTCCCAGAAGCAGAGGTGTGACTCAGCTCTGCACAGTGCAGTATGGATGTGTAAGCATGGTTCTTAGACCTGGGTCCAGCAATTGTAAAGTTGTTTTTATAGTGCTATAGGGACACATGCCTTCCAAGGTGCTCAGAACATAGCGGTCTGCTATAGTTACCTCACCAAGCCTACAGAGAAGGGACCTGTGATTCTCTGAAGATTATAAACTTTATATTTGTGTCGTAGTTCTTTACTTTACCCTGTGAGAAGAGAGGGGATTGGTAGGAAGTGATCCAGGGAGGTAGCTGCACAGAGCCACAAGGTGCAGGGCTTGACTGCCTACCATTGGGCGAGCTTGGGCTTTCCTACCAAACCTTAAAGAAGGACAACTGTAGAAGTCTAGCCCTTGGCAGGGAAACTGTTGGGTCTTGGGGAAAGACCCTAAAGATACAGGGGTTTGGACCACAAGGCCTTGACCCAAGGGGGTCCCTTGCTTAATCCCAAAGACATCCCTGTTACTGGACTTTTATATAACCTGAAAGGGGTGGACTCAAAAATGTGCCCTGGTTGGAGGACTGAGTTACTGAAAGGACAGACCACTGTGGAGAGGTTGTAAGAATAGGGAATGCCTGGAAATGAAACAAACTGCCACCCAACCACTAGGTGGTGTTTGTCTTCACAGGATGTTATGGTTGGTTATCTGATTTTTTAGAGTGTTTTAAAACGTCCTAGTCAACCACAGGAGACGCGATGTTAGAGGGTCACATCCTGATCTCATTGCAATCAATGGCACAACTCACATATTTCAGTGGGATCAGGACTGGGCCCATAGTGACTGGCATAAATAAAAATAAACTTACTGTTCAAGAAGCAAAAGGAAAAACTATGGTTTGGGTAAGCCATGTGGCCATCACTGGGAAGCTAAGTTAAGTTCTGACTGTACGCTGCACAGAAGGTGGTTGTATATACTTAGCCACCATATCAGTCACTCTCTACACTGAGTATATCTTGTTAATACTGCATGAGCATAATACTTAGTATACATTGCCATTAGCAATGAAAAGAAAAGAAAAGAAATGGACTTTAAATGGGAAGGTAGGCTTCCTAGAGCTGGAAAGAAAGACAGCAGCTATTGAAGGAGACCCATTCAGACAAATCCAGTGTTCTGGGGGGGGGCGGGGAAACAACCTCATCACATTCTTTTAGGCCACTAAGAAAATGGGTCCCTTGTAATCTTGACCTTTTTTCTGTTAATTGTATTTAAAATGATAGTACTCCTTTGGGGTGGCATCTGTGTAACACTGCTGTGATTTATCAACTCATAAAACCTAATTATAGAGTATGCTAATTTATAAAAAGGAATATTATATTTTCCTCAAGTACTCTCTAAATCAGGGGTCGGCAACGTTTGGCACGCGGCTTGCCAGGGTGAGGGATGTGCTGGCCGCAGCTTCCCACCACTCCCATTGACCCGGGACGGCGAACCACGGCCAGTGGGGGCCGCGATCGGCCGAACCTGCCGCGTCAGCAGGTAAATAAACTGGCCCGACCCACCAGGGTGCTTACCCTGGTGAGTCGCGTGCCAAATGTTGCCGACCCCTGCTCTAAATGTTACAAAAAGGGGAAAATTTTAAATGGTCCTCAGTGGCTGAAAAAGACTTCTTCTTTTTTTAATTTGAACCACAGACGGCTTATATATTATAAACATGGGTGGTGGAGTTTTTTATGTACCTCCATTTAACTGAGTTTCATAGATTCCCAGGCCAAAAGGGACCATTACGATCATCTAGGCTGACTTCCTGTATAGCAGAAGCCATAGAACTTTCCCCAAAATAATTCCTAGGGCATACTTTTTAGGGGAAAAAATCCAATCTTGATTTAAAGATGATTATTGATGGAGAATCTTCCATGAACTTAGGTAGGTTGTTCCAATGGTTGATTACCCTCACTGTCAAAAATGTATGCCTTATTTCCAACCTGAATTTGTCGAGCTTCAACTTCCAGCCATTGGATTATGTTAGACCTTTCTCTGCTAGTTTGAAGATACCCTTATTAAATATTTGTACCCTATGTAGGTACGGGTAGACTGTAATCAAGTCACCCCTTAACCTTTTCTTTGTTAAGCTAAATAGATAGACATAAAGAT
Source organism: Terrapene triunguis (assembly GCF_002925995.2). NCBI lineage: Eukaryota > Metazoa > Chordata > Testudines > Emydidae > Terrapene > Terrapene triunguis. The sequence goes on from NW_020664383.1 coordinate 489,746, forward strand.
CTCAATCAGTATAAGGCAGGTTTTCTAATCCACTAATTATTCAGGTAGCTCTTCTCTGAACCCTCTCCAATTTATCAACATCCTTCTTGAACTGTGAACACAGTATTTCAGTAAAGGTCACAGCAGTGCCAAAGGCAGAGGTAAAATAACCTCTCTCTTCTTAATTGAGATACCCCAGTTTATTGCATTAGCTCTTTTGGTCATGTTGCCAAATTCGGAGCTCATGTTCAGCTGATTATCCACCATGACCCCCAATTCTTTTTTTTTTTTTTAGAATCACTGCTTCCCAGGATAGTATCCCCAGTTCTGTAAGTACATTCTTTTTTCCTAGATGTAGACATTTACATTTAGTCACATTAAAATGCTCGTTTGCTTATGCTCAGTTTATCAAGTGATCCTGATCATTCTGTACTAGTGACATGTCTTCTTCATTATTTCCCAATTTCCCAATGTTTGGATCACTTGTAAACTTTATCAATGATGATTTTCAGTTTTCTTCCAAGTCACTTAAAAAAGTGTTAAATAGCTTAGGGCCAAGAACTGACCTCTTTGGGGCTTGAAACACACCTACTTGATGACAACTCCCTGTTTACATTACATTTTGAAACCTATTGGTTAGACAATTCTTAATCCATTTAATGTGTGCCATGTTAATTTTTTATTCTAGTTTTTTAATCAAAATGTCATGCAATACTAAGTCAAACAGCTTCTAGAAGTCTAATTACATAACATCAACATTATTACGTTTATGAACCAAACTTGTAATCTCACCTCAAAAAAGATCAAGTTAGTTTGACAGGATATATTTTCCATAAATCCATATTGATTTGCTGTGACATGTGAGGAGATGATGTTTGTGTTTTTCTGTATTTACATATGTATGAGTAAGGTGGACAATGTAATCAACAGTCCCTGTCTATGCTGTATTCTGATAATTCAGAGGTCAAAAGAACATCCTATCATGTAAATAAATTGTAAACACAGGATATCTCGGTATTCATCTCTCTTTGAAATGTACTGTGGAGGGTGGAGAAACTAGCAAATTGCCTTACGTTAATTCTATAGCTAAGTACCGGTGATGGACCTCCTTCAAAGTCATGCTAGTTACCTTTTGAACTCCAACTTGTCAAAAGACATGAATTTGTATAAAAGATGCTTCGGTACTGATTCTGTGATCTCAGATCTGCTGAAGCATCATCCGGGGAAGTTTGAGTTGCAAGTTCTGCTGGTACGCCCTGAATATGATATTTGGACATTGGACTATAACCTATGAACTAATTCTAAAGGAACTCTTTGCAACTACAAAGTTCACCATCTCTGCTACGAATCTTAACCTCAATGGATTGATTTCATTTCTATATGTTATTGATCTTTTAACCATACTCTCTCTCTCTTTTGTTTTTTAATACATTTTAGTTTAGTTAATAAGAATTGGCTGTAGTGTGTATTTGAGTAAGATCTGAAATATTCAGTAACCTGGGAGGTAATGTGTGCGATCCTTTGAGATTGGTAGAACCTTTTCTTTTATATGATGAAATAAGATTTACAGAACTTTTCATCATATTTGACGTGGGTACCTGGATGGGGACCTGAGGCTGGATTACTTTAAGGGAACTGTGTTGTTTGGACTTCTGAGTAACCAGTAAGGGAATAAAGAAGCTGTTTTGTGCTGGTTTGGTGAATCTAAGTATTGGAATATCTACCAGCTTTTGGGGGTAGATATTCTGCCCCATTCTTTGCAGTTCACCCTAATTGAGTGACCACAGCTGGCTCCCCACTAGGACTCTGGTCACATCTGCATCAATTAACATTACCCTCCCTTAATTCTTTATTAATCAGTGCCCCATCAGCTGCTCCATTATTGTGCCTGGGAGCAATATCTAGTTGACAGGCTTATAATTATCCGTTTCATCCCATTTAACCTTTTAAAAAAATTGCACAACACGAGCTTTCTTCCAGTCCTCTGGAACTTCCCCTGTACTCCAAGACTTATTGAAAAAAACAGTGTTAATGGTCCAGTGAACTTGTCCTCCAGCTCTTTTAAAAACTCTTGGATGCAAGTTATCTGGACCTGCTGATTTTTAAAAAGTTTGTCGTTAATACCTGCTGTCGAAATGGACTCCTAAGATGAATTCTAGTAAAAGAGCAGAAAGATTTAAAATGCTTTTCTATTTCTCACCTGAATTGTTCTGTTTTGGTGCTGGTTTTGTTTAATCTGAGAAGTTCTCCCAACTATCACCTGCTTAATGTCTGCAGGATTTTTAAGTGAACCTCTTAAGAAATGTCAAATATTTTTCATCTCCTGTTACTCAACTGTACTGCATATAAAGTTGCTTCAAAAATTCAGCTACAGTCATATTAAATACTGGTAGTTTCTACTGTTCTGAGAATATGGCAAAGTAAAATAGTGCTAAGGTTCAAAGGACATAGATAACCTCTCAAATTGTAAGAGCTTGTAGCCTTAAAAATAATACATTTTATGTGAATTCCACCAGAACAATACCTAAATGATTTTGTAAAGACTTGATTCTTTGGTACTTCCAGACTTTTAAGGAGACGTAATTCTGAAAACCCATGGTTCACTGCTTCTGAAATTCATAAATTATTAACTTTTTAGACTCATTAAATTAGCAAAAAAAATTGTGAACTTCAGTTTAATGTGAGACTGTTGCTCTCAACCTTATAGGTAAACCAGATGTTTAAACTCAAATTACTTCTGATTTCCATATAAAATGACTACAAAAATAGGATAACTCTAGACTTCAGATACAGGCCACATAACACCATTATTATAAGGAATCACAGTCATATGACCAGCTGTATTAACTGGTGCATTCAGTGTTTATATAATCACTGATTGATATGGGTAAGGTAAGAGATGCACCCAGCTTGAAAAGTTCAGATCAAAATCTGAACTTCTCTCATATTAAGCAATCATTCTGATTTGGTGTTTCAGCTCAAATCCACTGTAGGTGGACTCTACGCTGGAAAGTTTTAATGCTTTATATTTTTAATTCCTGCTTTCTGTTGTAAAAAAGGAGCTTGACTAATTTAGTTACTGGGCCTTTTTTTAAAATACACAAGCAAAGACTACTGAACAGATGTGAAAGGCGTAAAAAGTGAGTGAGGCACACAGAATAACGTAGGAGCCTGTCCTAGCACTGAGTTTCTATTCACTTGTGGGCTGATGCAATTTATAAGATACAGTTCAGAACCCAGTGTCTCTGCCGGCAAGTTGTAAAGTCATGCAGAAGTAAACATAGCAGTGCAAATGCGCGCACGCACACACACGCGCACACACACACGTGTGGCGTGAATGTTCCTCTATTAGCAGAGCTCCAGCAGTCTGCTCCACCCTCTATGGTCAATGTCTTCCTAGGTTTTTGTCTTGCTTGAGTGAAGCAAGAGAAACACTGTTTATTAGCAACACTCTTTATTAGCAAGGCGACAGTCTGCTCCACCCTCTAATTTGTGCACCAGATGAAAATCCAGCAATGCTAGGTACTCAAAGTTATAATCCAGTGGTTTTAAAGGAACACTACATTAGAAGTTCTTCACATGGGAATCTGGACAGAAAATCTTCTAAGGTGTGTGCTGTCCAGAAATTAGTAGGTCTAACTTCTAGAAAACTTTCATTGCTTTAACATTAGCAAGGAATTAGAAGTTGACAGTTTCAATTTTAAGTGCAAACCAAATATTCACTCAGAACAGTGTTTCATTATTAGAACTAAGGTGTTTGCAATTATAGCACTCAATTTAAAAAAAAATACACCTTGCAATTTCCCACCTGACTCTAATACAGATAAGTGCCAAATAACTAGGCTTCAGCACCTACATGTTTCTAAGATCTTATTCAAAAAGCAAGTGGAAATGAATTTTAAATATATTAACAGAATATAAAAACAGAAAGTAATTAAGTCTATGTGACTACTGCAAGATAAAGAAAAGTAAAGTGCTCTCCATATGCTTCTCACCAATCAGGAAAAAAGTTTTCATTAATTTTATCACAATAGTCTTAGACGTTACTAAAACTCTCATGTCTATAATGAAAGTGTATTAACTACAAGATTTGTGGTTCTTGCAATTGTTCCTTTATTCAAACTTGACCTAAAAATCCAGTACTAAAGACATGACATCTAATTATACTTTATATTGTAACTCCCTTGAACAATTTTTTTCCTGCTACTATTAATGTGACTGCTAAAGTTTTGTCAGACTGGCTATCCAACTGCTTGATGGTTTAAATGCCAACTTTTTTCTCCCTAGAATACAAAGATATCAAGTTTAGTGTAGCTCATTTGGTGTTGATCACAAGTGGTCAAATGCAAATGAAGCTTGGAAACATTTTCTAGGGGCTCCCTGTTCGTTTTCTTCCTGCCAAAAATCTCTGGTTTTGGCTTCAGTACCCCAACAATGTATTTTTGACCTATTGGATGAGAAAGAAGTGGAGAGGTACTCAGCGAGGAGGAAGCCTAAGGCCGCACTGGGTGGGGGAGGAGTGGATCATGGGGAAGAGAAGTAAGCACCAAGTGCAGGAGATGGAATGACGATTCACAAGAGAATATGAGATAGGCATCAAGTTGAGTAGGAGTGGCTGCTGATTTTGTATGTATTTAACTTTTTGCAGATTACTTTATCTGTTTCTCTTTCCATAGCAATGGAGACTGTGTTGCTACTGTTAACTGGTTTATTGTTGACCCACTGTCTATAATTTCATAATGCTCTCTGGATTTCAGAGCCAAGCGAATATGTATACATATAATAGTTCACCTTGAGGTGGCTTTAATATCTGTTGGGGGGGGGGTCCCCCAAAACATGCATGCACACACCTTTTTTCCCTGCACTAGTTCTCCTCTTGTAGCTTCAATGTACCTGAAGACCAGGGTTCATGAGACTATCTACTACATTTTTCTTGCTTACAAAATTTGTGTGTTTTGAGATGTGTGTACACACACACACACACACACATCTCATAACTGTCTGTATCATTTTAATTTTGACTAGAGCAGTTGATTTATTATGCTACAGGAGCTTACTCCTTCCAAGCAAACTTTCTACTAAAAACATGTATCTTAGAAAAGTGGTGAAAGTATAATTGCAAAAACTAGCTATTCTGAGAGAAAGAATTAGTAGATTGAAGATAATGATTAGAGAATGTGTCACTATTTATTATTGTAAGTTTCAGTGAGGGCCTCCATATCATTTGCTACTTTACCCATTTAGCTTAAACATTTATTTAAAAGGGCAGAGGAGGGAATCCCCTACTCAGTGCCAGTGTCCAGTGAAACTATTATACTGACCCTTTACATGAGTCTTCAGAGTGTGTATGATCAGAAATTATTGATGGTTACAAGGGCTAGTGTCTCAAGCTTACAAAGCTTTAGGAACACTTTTGTCTCCCCACCTCACTGATAACGAGAACGTAGTGGAAGACTTAGAGAAAAGAAACATAGATAAGACTATTTTATGCTTAAAGCTTTGACATCTTGCACTCTTGTTCCAAAGAAGCCATTTTCTACATTTTTTGTAACTTTGATTTTTATACTGATGAATGAATGACTGATAAGGGCAGTGTGATCTTTTCAATAGTACATGTCCTCTAATGAGATAAAGATGTGACTGGGGAAAGTAACAATGATTTTGAGGGTATTATAAAATGATCCGATTCTACTGGATGATATTGGATAGTAATTGTCAAGCAATACTTGCTTGCTTATCTATTCCCATGCTCCTTTTCTCCAGGGAAAAGCAATACATACAATTGATGAGATTAGATGTATGCAGACTTCAGCAGAATTGCCATGACAGGACCTGATCTAATAGCCATTAAAATCAATGAAAATATTAAGTTCAGTGGACTTTTAATTAAATGACAGTGGAAATTAACAAATAATTCCTGCTGAAAACTTCCAAAACATCACTTTCCATCTAATTGCAGGTGAAGTTGGGTAAATATTGACTCTCCATGGTTATTTACTTGTGGCTGAAAAGATGAGTAGGCCTTTTTGCCACTAGCACTAAGCTAATGCTGGTGCAGGGCACAAGCAATGCAACTTGACTTCTTGTGGGCTCCTCCTTCCGGGGCTGAATGGGCACTTCATAGATTAATCTGAGCTAATCATATAGCTACAGTAATAAAGGAGAGGCAACTGGTGCCCCAATATCCACATTGCATTCCAAGTACCTACTTGAGTTGGTTTGTGAAAAGTAAAACAGGACTGAACTTTGAAAAGCCACCATGAACTTTACAAAATAGTATTAAAGGTTAACACTTAGTTTGGTAACGACCAAAACTGTGCACATTGTGCAGAAAAGTTAGCAGTTTCTCATATCTGTGGACCTACATGGTAGATGGGAAAGGGTGTGATAATATCCCAGAGCGACACATTTTGCAACTATGGAGTCTATAGAATGGATACTTCACTCTCATAGGGTGGCTATGTCACTAGCTGTCACTAATAAGCTGCTTCCCATCTGATGTGGTGAGCTCAGGGATCAGGTGATAATTGGAAGATCAGAGTCCAGATCCACAAAGTTGTTTAGGCTCCTGACTTCCATTGAAATCAGTGTTAGTTAAGAGCCTAAATACATTTGTGGATCTGGTCTCTGATCCTCATAAAAGCCAACAGGAATTCAATTGCTACTGAGCCGTCAGAGAGCAAGAAGGTGCCTGCAGAGGAACCCAACTATAGGTGAAAGAATCCAGTTCATATGTGACGCCCAGGCAGATGACCTGTGTGGTGTAATTGTGCAGGGAGTAGGTAGGCTCTGGATCAATTTTTAAGAAGGGTAAACAGAATGACCTGGATAACTATAATCTGCTCAGTCTGACATTGATCCCAGGCAAGGATTGGCTGGTATTGGACTCAATTAATAAAAAATTAAAGGAAGGTAATGTGATTAATGCAAATCAACATGGGTTTATGGAAAATAGATCCTGCCAGACTGACTTTTTTTGTTTATGTGTGAGATTACAAGTTCGGTAATA
>NW_020664383.1:496743-515560 GCF_002925995.2 Terrapene triunguis
GTCCTTGGCCTATACTATTTAATGTGCTTATCAAGGATATGGAAGAAAATAGTCACCATTGATAAAGTTTGCAGACGACCTGAAAGTTGGGGGAGTGGTAAATAATGAAGAGGACAGGTCGCTGATACAGAGTGATCTGGATTGCTTGGTAAGCTAAGTGTAAGCAAACAAACAATGTGCATTTTAATAAGGCTAAATGTATACATTTAGGAACAAAGAATGTAAGCCATACTTAGAAGATGGGGGTGGGGGGAAATCTATGCTGCAAAGCAGTGACTCTGAAAAAGATTTGGGGGTCATGGTGGATAAGTAGTTGAACATGAACTCCCAGTGGGACTATGGCCAAAAGAGCTAATACTATCCTGGGATGCATTATCAGGGGAATCTCAATTAGGAGTAGAGGTTTTTTTCCCCCTCTATATTTGGCACTGGTGTGACCGCTGCTGGAATACTGTGTCCAGTTCTGGTGTCCACACTTCAAGAAGGATGTTGATAATTTGGAGAGGATTCAATGACAGACTGAGCTTCTTGAGTCTATTTAGCTTAACAAAGAAGGTGACTGAGTGACTTGCTTACAGTCTGTATGTACCTACATGGGAAACAAATATTTAATAGTATCTGTCATGCTGCCTGGAGTCGCTCGCAGCTAAGAATGCCAAACTCAGGACAGACTATCAGAAAATAGGGCAGACACCCCAAACAGGTGTTATATTCTGTCATTAGATTTCACCAAGCCAGTTACAAAAGTGTACTCCTGTATCACTATATTAGTTTTACTGTGAAGTCACAGATAGTCCCCTTAGACATTCCAGCCCTTTTTACCACCTAGGCAAACTGGACTTTATGATGAAAGGTTATTAAAACCAAATTCACCATACATTAGGTTGCTTTCAGCCCTCAAGGGCTAGTCACTTACTCCCAGGTTAAGGTATACTTGAGATCTCACCAAAGACAATGCTGTAGCCCAGGGGTAGGCAACCTATGGCACGCATGCCACTGATTTTCAGTGGCACTCTCACTGCCCAGGTCCTGGCCACCGGTCCGGGGGGCTCTGCATTTTAATTTAATTTTAAATGAAGCTTCTTAAACATTTTAAAAGCCTTATTTACTTTACATACAACAATAGTTTAGTTATATATTATAGACTTATAGAAAGAGACATTTTAACATTTTTAGAAGGTATTACTGGCACGCGAAACCTTAAATTAGAGTGAATAAATGAAGACTTGGCACATCAATTCTGAAAGGTTGCTGACCCCTGCCTTTGCCAATCCTCTAGCAACTAAAATATAGACTTATTAGCAAAGAAAAGTTATTGAGAGGTTAAAGCAGATGAACTACATTACAGGTGAATCAGAGTTGTAGTCCAAATGATGCAGAGATGTAATGTCTGTTTGCTTTCCATAAGTTCCTCAGGATTTCCCAAAATAGTTTTGGGGTACTCTGTCCAATCACATAAGGTTCCCTGTCAGAACCCAAGAAGTCTAGAGATGAAGAATAGCCCCCAGGATCCGGTATTTTATAGATCTTGCTCTATAGGAAGACAAGCTGAAAACAGTTTGGCAGGTGTTCCCAGCACAATGTGTCCATAGACGTCCCGTTGTGGCAAACAACGACCCGCTCTTCCCATGCATACACAAGTAATCCAGTTACACTGATTTACATGCTGGCCATTCATTATAATACGGATAAATAAATGAAGACAATACAGATAATATTCATTAGGCTAGGTCTACACTACCCGCCTGAATCGGCGGGTAGAAATCGACCTGTCGGGGATCGAATTATCGCGTCTCGTCGGGACGCGACAATCGATCCCCGAATCGACGCTCTTACTCCACCAGCGGAGGTGGGAGTAAGCGCTGTCGACGGGAAGCCGCAGAGGTCGATTTTGCCGCCGTCCTTACAACGGGGTAAGTCGGCTGCGATACGTCGACTTCAGCTACGCTATTCGCGTAGCTGAATTTGCGTATCTTAAATCGACCCCCCCTGTAGTGAAGACCTGCCCTTAGTTTCATGCAGTGTATACTCATCTTTGACCTTAAATTTAATTAAGTACAGGATACAGACAGATGAAAACAACATCCTCAACATTTTCCTTGATTTCTTATCAACACCAGTGAATGAGCTTATGTCTACCAACCCACTTAATATCTTTTTGATATCCACACCCAAGTGAATGGGTACAATTAACACTTCTTTAAGGTTGTGACCTGGGCCGACTAGCTATCCGCTCTGCAATATCATCAGTCTAGCAGAGAAAGGTGTAACCCTTCTGCCCATCTGAGTTGGCAGCAACAAGGGCCAGGTTCAGTATTTAGGGGTTCCGTTTCAATAATGCAATGCAAAACTGGCTTGAGCCCCCACCCAGTGACCTGGGACAATTACATACCACCCCCTGGGCGCCTCTAAAAGACAATACTTCCCCTCTCGCAAGCATGGAGTCTGAGTGTAGCAGAAAATGTTTAATAATATGAGGTAAACGACGTCAGCATTAAATTGGGAAAAACACCACAAACGGGATTCATAACACAAACCATGAGCAAAAGACCCACCTCCAAGTAAGTTTGGCAGTGTCCTTTTCCCCTCAGGGTCATAAGTCCAATCACCCCAAAGTCCAACAACACAAAAGTCTCTATCCCTGGTCAGTGCCGCCCCAGAGTTCTAAAGTTTATCTGCAGAATTTTACCCCCCAGCCTGCATGGAAATGGTGGGGGGGGCCACACGGAGTCTTAAGGGGCCCCTTACATGGTCCGAGGCTGACTGCCCCGCCTCTCCATGGAGTTCTGCTGCAGCTTTCACCACGAACGGCTCCGCCCTACCAGCTGCTCTGCTCCGCTCTTCCAGCCGTCCTGTGAGCTGCTTCAGCCACCCCGCAAACTGCTGCGCTCTGCTCCGCTCGCTGTTCCATGGGCCGCTCCAACCGTCCCACAAACTGCTCCACTCTGCCAGCCGCTCCACTCCACCAGCCGTCCCATGAACCACTCCAGCTGTCCCCGCAAACTGCTCAGCTCCATTCACTGTTCCGTGGGCTGCTCCAACCGTCCCGCAAACTGCTCCACTCTGCCAGCTGCTTAGCAATATATCTTCAGGCTCCCCCACTAGTTAACACAACACTCAGTGATCTCAGCTCAGTAATTTTAGCTCTTTTAGTGATTTCAGCTTGTAGTAGGGGAGCCCCAGTGCCGGTGCACCATTGGCCCAAAGTGAATTCAGCTCAGCGGCCTCTAGCTAGACTCCTAATGGAATCAAAATTAGCTCTGCTATTCAACAGTGGAGAGAGGAGGTGCAATTGGTGTTCCGGGCCCTCAAAAGGGGCCCATACACATACCTATCCCCAACCTCTCTCAATTCACTGGGTTTTGGAACCCATGTCCCTTGTCTAGCGAGTGCTACTTAGGTGATGGTGAGACCCTCTGTCATAAAACGTTTCATTGTCCTTGATTCACATAATCAGGGTAACAACACTTTATTCCTCCTGCCCCAATAACAGAGAAACTGGGGATCCCACAGCTGCCAAAGTGACCATTTTGGGCTGCCGTGGGCTCATGCTAGGCGGGGTGGGTGTGCCTATGCAAACAACATCAGCCCCTGAAGTTCTTTTCCACACTCGCCATAATTCACCACCAGATGTCAGGGTAAAGCTCATCCTGACTCTGCTTACAAAGGTATAATTTGATCCAGTACCTGGAAGTTGAAGCTAGACAAATTCAGACTGGAGATAAGGCATAAATTTGACATTGAGGGTAATTAACCTTTGTCCCAATTTAGCAAGGCTGGTGACAAATTCTCTATCACTGAAATTTTAAATCAAGATTGGCTATATCTCTAAAAAGATGTGATGTGGGAATTATTTTGGGGAGCTCTATGGCCTCTGTTATACAGGGTCAGATTAGATGGTCACAGTGGCCCCTTCTGGCCTTGGAAACTATGAATCTTCAGTTATCTACCAATCTCTGAGTAGCTCATAGCGTACTAAACCTATTAAGGATCGTGAACATCAGGAGTCCATTGTTTTGTGGTACACTGACTTGTAAGCATTTGAAAACATTATTTCACTCATGAGACTCTGAATTGATTCTGTGGTATTTCTCAGTCCACCAATCCTGTATGCTTGCAATAATGACAAAACATTTTTACAATAGCAATTCTTCTATTTATGCTCTGTGCCTGATATTTTTCATCAGTACTGAGCACCTGTCGTTCCCATTGACTTCATTTGGAGTTGTATGTGCTCAGCACTTCTGAAAATCAGGCTCCAATCAATCAGATTGTTGACTCTGATGCCTGTCCAGATCTACCTGCCTCTGTCTCAAAAGAGCTTTATGATTCTACATCAGTAATCTTTTTGCACCTCCATATTGTTTCTTAGCTTCCAGAATTAGTAGAAAGAGTCACATATTTAAGGACATTAGGCTACCCTAGCTATGTAAAAATTACTTCTCTAGCCATACGAGACAGAAATAAGGAAATGCTGTGTCTTTGTTTACAGGAAGTTAGAAAGAATAGGATAGGAATGTTCTACACAAAATGGCCAACAATGGAAACTGCATGGTGCTTGAACTTACACCCTTTGGTTTTGCTAAGGAGTGGACAGAAACCAATGAGTGGGAAAGGTGTTCCATGCGCGCATGCAAATTTTGACCTTTAAAATAAAGTATTAGAAGGGTTATGTGCAACCAAGCCAAACAGTCTATTTTTTCAGACCAAAAGGCTGGCCAGAGGGGTCATGCAGGGAGCCTGTTTTCACCTTCTAACAATCACTTCTGAAAGGAAATTCTTTAAAGTAAGCCACCTGTGACTTTATTTTTAAGGATAATGAAACAGAGGGAAAAGAAACATCCTTGCTCATTGATAGTAATAGTAGGAAATTCTCTGTACATAAGAGAGACAAAACTTTGAAAAGAATCTTGACACTTCCTGACACAGCCTCAAAGGAAAATAATGGGTCTGAAAAAGTGAAGTGGAGCTTAAGTAGTGTGGAAGGGCCTTATGCCCTGGGCAAATTGAACCCTAATGTTTGTAATATGCTTTGCTATCCTCCCATGAAAGGTGATGTTTAAGTAAATATATTCTGTTTTAATTTTACTGTGATGTGAATCCATAGAGATGGACTCTAAAACCAGAGCAGTGAGATCACTAGGTATGGATGCAGAACTTTTTCAGGATAAACAGTCAAATATGCTGTTAGAGCAACCTAAGTCAAATATAGTCCTCTGTTCAGAGTCACTTTCCAAATGTACTAACAGGTCAGGATGAAGCACAGTGAGTTTGCTCTTGACATCTTGCTGAACAGTCATGAGAACTTTGGACATGTAACTAACATTCTGTACAACGTATTACCTCATCGGTCATGTGTATTTTTTTCTGATGCCCTGTGTGTGAATGTGAAAGACTTATCTTTTCCAGAAACTAAAAATACAAACAAATGTTATATTAAAATGCCCCTCAATAAATAAAACATTATAAGAAAACGCTTTAATGGATCTTCTTGAGTAGAGCAATATTGACCTTTATCAGCATTATTATTCTGATGCAAAAGCCAAAATATGAAGCAGGAATTTTTACTCATATTTCACTTACCTGTCAGCATCTTCCAGCTTGACAAGCAGCTGGAATTTGAAATGTGAGTTAAAACAAACAACAACCTGTGTTAGGCCTAGTTGCAAGCATAAAAATGTGTGTTCCACTTATGGTCTCTCTCTAAAAATATATATTCTTGTTTTCTGCTTCCCTGTTTACCAAGCCTCACTCTCCAAAAATCTACCTCTCCCCTCAGGTAAATAAGGTATGTTAGTGCAAGTGATACCTTTCAGTGCATTATACTAATAGTAGATCATCTTGCAGCAAGTGTCACTTTGACAGCCATTGAACGATGAAGGCCTTCAGGCCAAAATACTGCATTCCCGCTGTGTGAAGAGGAATTAAAGTGTGTGTAAATGTAATGTATTCCCACTTTAAGGTCCCTTTAGCACTACCAGAGCAAAGGGTGTAAATGAGAATAAAGCCCTGAATTCTCCCAATATACAAATTTTAAAGAAAAACCTGCATTTATGAACTCTGACAACACTCTATTCAACATCCGTCTCATCCCCCCCACCCCACCGCACCCTCGTAACTCACTACTGATGGGTTGAATTGCATCTTTAGAACACTTAACTCTATTATTTTGCTATCCCTGACAGGCTACTTCTTTGGTTTTGTTTCCAATGGTGATAAATTGACATTCCGCCTGAGTGGTTTCTAATATGATTATATTCTGAGTGGGTACCTGTGAAAAGGGCTGAAATAGTCTTAAGGCTGCTGCTGTTGAATAGGAGCACACTGACAATGGGGAAGAAAAACATCTTTGCAAGGAGGAACAAAGGTACAAGTGTTTGCTTTGAATCTCTCTCACTGTATTGCCAGTTTCACAGGTGTACACCATGTGAGAAGCAGAAAAAATGCAATTGTGAGGAGTGATGATTACAGTGCTGAGTCTGTAATGTATTCATCCCCTAATGCACCTGTGCATCTGTATATATGTTTACAATAGGTTTAGGGTTTTTTTTCATTAAGGATATTTAAACTAAGTAGTCTTTTAAGACCATATTCCATAGTCACCCATAAATGGTGAATTTGGCTTAATGGGCTGAAACTGTCCTACCATTCAATGTGGAAAAGTACTAATAGCAAGGGAAAGTGGAGGGCATTCTGAAAGCCAAGGGACACATCCTTGAAAGGCCCTTTGCATAGCTCGTGTGTGTCAGAATTGCCAGGCAACCAGTTGCAGATGCAGGCTGGAGTGGGGGCTGGCTAGCATAGAAACAGGCATGGCTTAGAGCAGCAATAAGGGCAAGCTAGAACTAGTAGACAACAGGAATATTTCCTGGCCAGGTAGTGACACTCAGCAGACTGGAGAGACTGCTTCCCTCAGGAGCCTATATACATGTCTTGGGATTGGATTGGCATGAACCCTGGTTGTATGGTATGAGGCCTATCACAAGTTCTGCAAGTAATTGCCTCTGACTCATCACATCCTCTTGCTCAGGGATGATTTATCAGGCTCGGAGGTAACTCAGGGATATCTCACAATGTGATCTTTAAAGCTGCCATAATGAGACCGCTGAGGAGCTTCCTTGGCCTCTCTGAGGGTCATATGCAATACAGAGGGCTTTGCACTGGCTCTCCATTCCCAGATGAATTTCACCTTCAGTGACTAACAACTAATGATTGGGAAGTACGTTTTGAATAAATGGCCTCATGGAAAAGAGGCCTTGTGAATTTGCACTTGCTGCTATGCAGTGATGTTGCAAGATGACAGGTTCCGCAGTTGACATAAATAACTAGAAGTGGAAAATATTTTAGTGAAAAATACTTTGCTTTCTATCTGGGTAGAGACTTTCTTAACACCTATCATCATAGTAGCAGGGTGAGCAGCATTACTACTAGATTCTGGAAGTGCTCACCGTGTACTAGGCACTGTCCAAGCCTAAACACAAGCAGGATATTTACATTAAAAAAAAAAAAGGATCGCAAGTTATGTCATGTAGAAAGCCTCTTCTCGCCTTCTGTGAACAGAATTAAAGGTCCGATGCAGATTCATCTCAATAAGTCAGGGTGGGCAAACTTTTTGGCCCGAGGACCACATCTGGGTGGGGAAATTGCATGCAGGGCCATGAATGTAGGGCTGGGGGTTGGGGTGCGGGATAGGTGCGGCAGGGGTGCAGGCAGGGGGCTCAGGGCAGGAAGTTGGGGTGCAGGGGGAGTTTGGGGTGCAGGCTCCGACCCAGCACCGCTTACCTGGATGGGCTCTGGGTGGCAGCGGTGCACACCGTGGCCAGGGTAGGCTCCCTGCCTGCTTGCTCCCATTGGCTGCGCTTCCCCGTTCCTGGCCAATGGGAACTTCGGGGGAGGTACCTACAGGCAAGGGCAGCACGCGGAGCCCTCTGCCTCTTTCCCCTCCCCCCCACCCCCGGGCCATAGGGATGTGATGCCAGCCCCTTCCCGGAGCGGCGCGGGGCCCACGGTGCCACGGGGATGGCAATCCCGCGGGCCGGATCCAAAGCCCTGAGGGGCTGTAGTTTGCCCACCCCTGCAATAAGTGATAGATGTTTAAGAAGAAGGAAAGGAGCAGAAATAAAATAGTTATCTTACTAGCACTGGTAGTGCCTAGGAGACAGGGCCGGCTCCAGGTTTTTTGCCACCCCAAGTGGCCAAAAAAAAAAAAAAGTTAAAGCCGCGATCGGCGGCACTTCAGCGGCAGCTCTACCGCCGCCGCTTCGGCAATTCGGCAGCCGGTCCTTCCCTCCGAGAGGGACCAAATTGCCGCTGAAGAC
Organism: Terrapene triunguis; assembly: GCF_002925995.2. Lineage (NCBI taxonomy): Eukaryota > Metazoa > Chordata > Testudines > Emydidae > Terrapene > Terrapene triunguis. The sequence goes on from NW_020664383.1 coordinate 505,062, forward strand.
CCGGACATGCTGCCCCTTTCCATTGGCCACCCCAAGCACCTGCTTCCTGCACTGGTGCCGGCCCTGCTAGGAGAAGAAATGGACCCATGGTTCTGTTTTTGTTTTGTTTTAAAGGGTAAAAGTCCAGGGCAAAAATCACTGTTCATATATAAAAATGCAAACTTTAAAATCTTTTCAATTGTACCAAGTAAGCTGTAAAATGCACAAGGAAAGTTTCTTGAAATGACAGATAAACACAATTGCTCTAAAACTATATTGAGGTGACTGGGAAGACTCCTTTTGTGCATTGGGGTTTGTGTCAGATTCTTATTTGACTCACAAGACATATGCAGACATTGATAACTGACACTTATAACAGCACAGGCCAAATTCTACCATGGGTTATATCTTTGCAACTCCATTCAATTCAATATGGTTACAGAATTTTGACATTCAAGGCCAGCATTATACTCTGTTTTATGTATTTGGTGACATTTTGGCAGGTTATAAGCTTTTTAAATCCCCTTTAAGGCACTAACATGAAGTCTATTTAGCAAAACACTGCATGGGCCAAATTCAGGGCTGGCATTCAAGTGCAACTCAGTTGGGTTGTAGCCACATGCGCCTGGACTGAATGGAACCCCCTGTATTGCATGTGGTTCTTTTCTTTTTTGTGCTACTAGATGCAAAGTCTACTAATAAAACATTGTTTTATTAGATGAGTGACTAACTTCTCACAAGACTCTCTAAATGACCTTTTGAATGGTGTTGGTTCACTGAAACAGTAGAGCTTTCCAAACTTAGAACCTTATCTTCTATTCTGTATGAAATAGAAATTTCTGCATATATTCAGGAAATAGGAAACTAAGGACATGGCTACACTTGCGAGTTAGAGCGCATTAAAGCAGGCCAGTGCGCTCTAACTCACGACGCGTCCACACTGGCAAGGCACATAGAGCGCTCTGACTCTGCGGCTAGAGCGCTCCTGGTAATCCACCTCGGTGAGTGGAATAACGTTTGATGCGCCCCCGCTGGAGCGCCGCGGCGCCAGTGCGGACGCCCTGGTCTGTTAATGCGCTCTGATCGGCCTCCAGAAGTGTCCCACAATGCCTGTTCTAGCCACTCTGGTCATCACTTTGAACTCTACTGCCCTGCCCTCAGGTGACCAACCATCAGACCCGCCCTTTAAATTCTCTGGGAATTTTGAAAATCCCCTTCCTGTTTGCTCAGCCAGGCATGGAGTGCTATCAGCGAATCTTTCCAGGTGACCATGCCTCCATGTGCCAGGCAATCTCCAGTATGGAACAATGGCGAGGTGCTGGACCTCATCAGTGTTTGGGGGGAGGGGGGAATAGAGAGGAAGCTGTCCAGTCCCAGCTGTGCTCCAGCCATAGGAATTACGATACCTTTGGGTAGATATCAAGGGACATGATGGAAAGGGGCCATGGCCGGGATGCACTGCAGAGCAGGGTTAAAGTGAAGGAGCTGCGGAATGTCTACCGCAAAGCCCACGAGGCAAACAGCCGCTCTGGTGCTGCCCCCACGACCTGCCATTTCTACAAAGAGCTGGACGCGATACTTGGGGGCGACCCCACCTCCACTCGGAGTACCACCATGGACACTTCAGAGCCCAGTTCAACAAGGCAGGAGGAGGAGGAGGAGGAGGAAAGCAGGAGCGAGGGTGCTGAGGAGGAGGAAGACACCCCGGAATCTCTAGATGCATGGAGCCAGGGGCTGTTTTCCAGCCAGGAGGAAGGTAGCCAGTTGAGGTGGCCGGTGCTTGGGGAAGGACAAACACCAGAGGAAGTGCCCGGTAAGCGGCTTTTATTTTGGGAAGGAAGTTATTCGGTGCTGACTCTTGGGGCGAGGAGGGTTAGGGCTGCATTCATGCTTAGATGCGGAATAGGGTGTTGATGTGCTATCTCACATTGCAGTAATCGGCCTCAGTGATCTCTTCAAAGGTCTCATCCAGAACTTGGGCAATGCGCTTGTGCAGGTTTCTTGGGAGAGCCACTGTGGTCCTTGTCCCAGTCAGGCTAACATGTCCGTGCCACTGTGCCGTGAGGGTGAGACTATTGCTGCACACAGGCAAGCTGCATATGGGCCAGGGCAGATGCCGCATTGTAGTAGAAGACCCTCCCTTGCTTCCCAGGTCACGCTCAGTAGCGAGATATCTTCCAGGATGAACTCCTTTGGAAAATGTAGGGACAGTATTCAGTATAGGGGCCCCCTGAAGCTGTTGGCTCTTCCCCAAGGCACAAAAACTCAGAGGACAGTACAGCCATGAAACAATCAGTCCCCCTTGACCCTGTGCTTACTCACCATTTTGGCGCTCCCGTGGGTTATGTGCGCTCACTTTGGGACGGGCAAATTATGCTATTGTGTAGACTGTGCTTGCCCTTAAGTACGGGAGAATCATTGCTCTGTCTGGTGTGAACAAAGCTGCCTCTGTTAAGTGTTGCATTTTGCCTTTACAGATGTAACCTTGAGATCTCAGCCATCTGTATTATCACCAGCTGAAAGACTGCAAAGAATTAGGAAGAGGACATGTAGAAGCAAAGAAGACATGCTGCATGAAGTAATGCAGCAGTCCCTTAACGAGAATCTAAAAGTGCGGGAGTGGAGGGAGAATGAAAGGAGGATCCGCCAGCAGAATGCAGATCGCCGGCACAAAAGCGCGGAGCTCCGGCAGCAAAGCACGGATCAGCTGATAAGCATCATGGAGCGCCAAGCGGATTCGATCCAGGCACTCGTAGCCAGGCAGGTGGAGCACTACTGCGCCCACCCTCCCCTGCAGCCCTTGTCCCAAAACTCTTTCCCTTGTGCCCCAATGTCACCTCCAACCCACTTTCCCCAACATCCGGATTCTTATTGCCACCAGCTGCCTCCAACACCTGTAGCTTCACCACCCAACCCTGCAAACTATGACCCTTACCCACTGCACTCAACCCCCATCACCATGCAGTATAGCCATCCTGAAGTACAGCACTCATTGCACAGCACTCCAGACAGGAAGGCTGAGTATGAGAACAGGACATACGCAAATCTGTGATTGTACCATTCCCCACCCCACCCCGTTGCCCTTTCTATTTCCCAAGCAGTTGTGTTTCTTCTCAATAAATGAATCTTCTTTTCAATAACTGGATTTTTTGGCTTTGAAAACATACTTTATTATTGCATAAAGTAAAAGATACCTTAGCCCAGGAAAGCAACAGGCACTGCAAGTCAGTGTAGCAAACACAGATTCCTACTAACATTGGAACCACTGCACTTCACTCCTGTTCAGGGCACCAGACATTACTGGTGGCTTTCAGCCTCAGATTGCTCCCTCAAGGCATCCCTAATACTTGCAGCCCCGCGCTGGGCACCTCTAATAGCCCTGCTCTCTGGCTGTTCAAATTCAGCCTCCAGGTGTTGAACCTCCAAGTTCCATGCCTGAGTGAATCTTTCACCCTTCCCTTCACAAATGTTATGGAGGGTACAGCACATGGATATAACCGCGGGGATGCTGTCATCGGCCCGGTCCAGCTTCCCATACAGAGAGCGACAGCGGCCCTTTAAATGGCCAAAAGCACACTCCACAGTCATTCTGCACCGGCTCAGCCTGTTGAACTGCTCCTTGCTGCTCTCAAGGCTCTCTGTGTGATGTGATCCCACCACTCAGTGCTTGTTTTCCGAGCCCAAAAGCAGCATTCCACGGTGGTGAGCATGTCTGTGAATGCCACAAGCAATCTTGTGTTGTATGCGTTACTCAAGTCAATATCATCGTCGGAGTCCTCACTGTCAGTTTGGATCTTAAGAAGTAACTTGACTGCCAAACGTGACGTGCTGGAGAGACTTGTCAGCATACTCCTCAGCAGTTTGGGCTCTGTTCCTGCAGACAGAAAGGGAAGACAGAGCGCGCAGCACAAAAAACGTTGAAAGATGGCGCCAAATGTGGATGGAAGCACAGGGATTGCTGGGATGCAAACCGCTGCATTACGGGGCATTGGGACACGTCCCAGAATGCCCTGCATGCCCCACCCCCTTCCCAAAAGCCACAGTGCTGGAATGGGAAGGGGTGCTCTGTGGGATAGCTGCCCATAATGCACCGCTCCCAATGCCGCTGCAAGTGCCACAAATGTGGCCATGCCAATGCGCTTGCAGCTGTCACTGTGGACAGACTGCAGCGATTTCCTTACTGCACTCTCCAAAGGTGGGTTTAACTCACAGCACTCTACGTCTGCAAGTGTAGCCATCCCCTAAAAGAAACACATGAATCTGCCTCATTTTAGGGTCTGATCCTCTCCTGTGAATCCATAGGAAAGGGAAGGTCAGGTCCTGAAGAGGGTCAATCTGATCTTCCATACTTTCATTTCTCACTTTCATTCACTCCTTGTGGAAAAGGGTTACCATTGGCAAACACCTGACTCTGTGTGGTGTGGTGAGTCACAATATGAACCTCTTTCTACTTTGTCAGATTTCAGACAGAAAAGCAAAGACCTAGACATCATCGAGCATTTACACAGGAAGCCAATTATCTGAATTCTGGGAGAAAATACTTTTGCATGAAATTACTTTTAAAAAATTCACCTTAATGGTTCAAAGATTTAGAAGAACTCTCTGTATTTTACCCTCAGTTTTATTTTTAAAAAAGTAGTTCTGCTTTAGCAGGTCTCTATTTCCCCCCTTCTTTCAACAACATGAAATTGTTTGAAATCTCCATACTACATTGCACAAATTGTTCCTTTTCCCCCATCAAATATTTAAACAGAGTCTTTCTACTCAGGAAAGAAAGTGAGGGAGAGCAATTTACCTCCTAAAAGTACATTTATGGAATTTTTCTTTCACAAAGCATCCATCTCCCCCATTAGAGTGATTAAAATCGTTTTCATGTAGTGCCAACAGGAGGATCATTGCTTTCCCTCAAAGAACCATTGTAAACACTTAATCTCTTTTGTTTATATTATTCCCACTGTATAAGGCCTCTTTTATAATAATATCTGTGTCTCTGGGCCTGCATTGTTATGCTCTAAACCTTTATAGATAGAGCTTTCATCTTTCTCCAGTGTTTGTTTTAGAAAGGGATTATAATTGATGTTGAGTAGGGTAGCACTCAGCGCTAAAGCGACAAGGTTATCAGAACCCAGCCCTTCTCTACACAATCAGTTATTTTGCCTTGTTAATTCAAATTGCTGTTAGCCTGACTTCTGCCCTTTTTTACATGAGATATAAGTTATGCAGGAGTTTCTTCAAAGCTTACTTCTAGATATAAAACTGCCGTCTTTAGCATATGAATTATGGATTACTTCAACAGCAATTTCTTCCGTTTCTCCTGTTTTATTTGTTACTTCTGTCTCATGCTGCCATCAAGTTCTGGGATTAGAGTGCCAAAACAAATTTAGGAACATAGACATTTCTATTAGAGCTGGGTGAATAACTGATTTTGTTTGTTTGCTGTCATTTCTGAAACTTAAAAAAAAAAAAAAAATCCCAAGTATGCACTCCAAAAGAGAGCATATGGACCCTGATCCTACCAGGTGTTGAGTGCCCTCGCCTCCCATTGACTTTAGTGAGAACTGGCCACTTACTCTTTGGCCACTATTGAATTCAAACACGTTAATTTTACATTAATTACAATTAATGTAATACATTAATCACAACAATTTAATTAATAAATTACATTAATATTTGGTCATCATTGCCTTTTGCTTCCTATCTCTTAACCAGTTTGAAGGGATTTTAGGTCTCAAACTGTGGTTACCAAGTTTCTTGAATAGCCTCACAGTGCAGGGTGAAAATCTCAATTTCATCTCTGGTGGGTCTTGAATGTTCAGCTAGCTTTTTATACTTTTAAAATGTGATGCTACAGTTCCCTTCACTAGATGGTATTGCGGCTTTGTTATCCCCAGCATATTTTGCTGTCTCAGGAGTAGCAGTTCCTCCGGTGATGGTAGCAGAGTATATCCTTTACCGCAAATGCGTTGCATTGGGTCTGGCAGGGGTGATGAGAGGGGGAATTCATCCCAGCACCCATGCACCGACACTAAGAAAGAACTTATGCCGGGGCTAGCTTCCCCAGGACAGTTTAGAGCAAATTGAAGGCTGCTTTAACTGATATCGCTGCTGCCAGAGCTCTTTAAGCACTGGGACAACAGGGAATATCAAGGTATAGAAATACTCTGGAACATATTGGAAGCTACTGCAGGAATGTGGGAGGGAAGGCAGAGTTCTGTGCCTGCCCTACACCCAGGGGTGCCCACATCAGGTAACTTTACACTGGCTCAACTGGTACAAAATGGCTATATATCTCTTCCAGTGTGTTTATTAATATAATGATAAACTCTCATGATTAAAGACATAACAGTATCCATTAGCCATTATTTTACTAATCCTTTCCAAGAGGATGGGTAAGGAATGACTTACAAAAACCAGGCTGCCTCCTCTCCAGTCAGCAAGATATCTAATTTTCTCCTGACAGACTTTCTTGCACTTTCCCCGCCCCCCCTCCAGCACTAAAGTGAGGCTTGTTTATGTACAATTTTCAGAAGTGACTAGTCATTTTTGAGGGCAGCCAAAAATGGGGAGACTTGTGAAACAGTTTAGAGGAGCATTATATTCAGAGAGTGGTGCTTAGCACTTTCTAAAAGCTGGGGCTCTTTAGTGTCTCAAGTTAGGCACCTAACTGTTCAGGCATCCAAAATCTATTCCTCTTGAAAATTTAAGCCAATGTTTCCAGGAACCCAAGGTGTAATTAAATCCCCAGAATGATAATGAACATCCACCAGTTCCTAACCCTCAAAAGAAGGGCCTATAGCTGAGCCTGGACTTAGTGACTTCAGCCTCCAGGAAAACTAATTGGTCAGTTGAAAGGAGCCAGGATGCATGCCCTTAAGTTGCTCAGTGTTTCTGCCTGAAGCTGCCATCACCCTTGTACTTGCCTTGCTCCTGCCTTGTTTCTAGCCTTACTCTGACCAAGCCCCAAGCCCTTGCCCCAGGCTGAGTCCCTGCTTCTATCCAGGTCATTCTGCTTCTGACCCTTGTTGCCAATTCCTGGCTCTGGATCTGGACTACAGCTCTCACCCTTTGCTCTGGTTCCTGGTCCCTTCTCATTTTGTCTCCAGCCACTAGACGAGATTGCCCACATCCCAGTCCTGAAACTAACTGACTAATTTTAACTTTGTACCATTTATTTATTGAACAACAAACATCTAATTCTCTTTATGACTTAAACAGAAGCAGTCAGATGATCTGCATCATACATCTTGCTGTCAAATTCAGAGACATTTATGAAAGACACCAATAATTTATTCAAACAGTAGCTGCTAACTGATTTTGAGATGCTGAAACCCGTCAGATCCTTGCCCCCAATATGTTAACTTTGGGCAAAGTGAAGGACTTAATGTAGCTCCCACTGAAGTCAATAGGAGTTTCTTCACTGGTCAGAGAATGTCCCTTTTGTAGGGAAATCCTCCAGTGGCATAGAGGTGCCCTAAACCCTGCTGAAATAGTTCAGAGTTAGGGCCATAATGTGCATTGACACAGGAAGTATCTATTGATATATTAATTTCGTAAACTAAAAATGATTTCCTAAATATTTCAGGTCAACTAACAGGTACTCAGTTGACAACACTTAACCTATTAGAATGACAGTAAATAAAATAACTTCTAGTGCAAACTCAGGCATTAAATGGCAAAAAGTTTAGAAAACTATTTCCCAGAGACACATTTCCCATCCACATATATAAGTGCACTCTATTCACAAAGCTACAGTTTGCCTTTAAGAACTTCCTTTTTTATCAAAACTTTAGAGATCAGAATGGATTTTTGTTTGTTTATATAAGATACTCTGAGAAGCTGGTACTAGTATTGACCCTCTTGTTCTGTTAGATTCTGAAGTTGCACTGCCAAGGGAAAAAAATGTGGTGTGTCCCCCTGTAAAACTCTTGCTGTTTTCTTTGGTGTTTTTTCCCCTATGTCTGTCTCTAAGGGCCTGCATCTAGGTGAAGGCTGTGTTTTGTTTTTCTGAATAGGAACAGCTGAGAGGAAGACTGTGTCCAGAAGAAAGAACTTAAATCAGTCTAACAGGTGCTCTAAGGCCAAGGCTGTTGTGCAGCCCCAGGAGTAAGAGGAGATGGTCTTTGCACCTGAGCTGTCACTGATATACAAGAAAATTGGGTAATTAAATACAAGAACTTTGGGGGTAAATTTCCCAGACTTTCTAATGGTTTCACTCTATGCTGAGCTGAGAGGTGATGAACAACTGTCCTGTGAAACTCCACTGTATTTTTTCCAGAAATCTATGTAATGAGTTGAAATCCATTATCTGTCATGGGCAATTCCATTACACTGTAAACTTAATAGTACCCAGAAGAACATGTGTACACTTCCTACAGCATCTGCTGTAACTGACTTTTGATCTATTGCTGAGCTCACGTAAATGGGCAGGAGTTATCTTGTGGTCATGAGAACTGCTTCCAAATCTGTTCTCAGGGAAAACTATATTAACAGAAAAATCTATGGCATTGGTTACAAACTGAAATATTTGAAAACTACCAAGACATTCATGTCAAAGCATAAGTAGACACAACCATCTAAATAGGGCTGGACAAAACTTTTTTCCACGGGAAAAAAAATGCAGATTCAGATTGATATAACACTTTGAATGCTTTTGACTTTTTTGGCAAATTGTTTCAGTCAAACAAAGTTTATCTTGGAAATTTTTCATTTTAGGCTAGACTTACAAGGGATTTAGGCATCATTCACAACATCAAGAGAGCACTGGTGCTACCATCTTAAGCCTATTAGCCTCATGGTTGGGATATCTACCTGGTATGTAGGAGACATAAGTTTGAATCCTTGCTCTAGAGGAGGGACTTGAACACAAGTGTCCCCCCTCGTGAATTCCCTAACCACCATGCTATTGCATACTGTGCACTCTCTCTCCTCCCCCCCCCCCCTCCTGTTGAAGCTGCTTCACTTTGCCTACTCAAATCTTTTACACATTAAGCCAGAGAGAATGACTCTGCAGCCCAACTGTTAGGGCATTCACCTGGTGGCGGTGGGGAACATCTGGTCTCCAGTCCCTGCTTCATTAAATGTATGTTTGTTTATACAAAGTGGAACACCTTCAACATGAGCCAATGAGAGAGCCCCTCCCAAGAATATCCAATAGCACCGCACTTAACACACTCATGCGCAGTAAGGGAGACCCAGTTCCAAGTCTCTGCTGTGCTCTGGAGCACAGCCGTAAACCCAGGTGTCTGTGTGATAAGGAACAGGTTCTAGTTCTCCATGTTCATTTATTTACTGTATTTCTATAGCCATTTCAACTATCCCTTATTTAAATAAACTATTCATTACATAAACTATGCTAGGTTGTTACATAAAATGATCACCGATGCTTCCAGAAATGTGTTGACAACTAAACCGAGAAAATAAAGTTAATAAAAGAAAAACAAACAAATCTTGATCAATAGAAGCCAAACCCACTGAGTATGCCTTCTATCATGCCTTTAAATCTATGGCAGATACTCAAGGATAGTGGGTTTTCTAATGACAGCCCATTGTAGTACCCACTCAGCAGTATTATGAAACTTGTGTCGCTACTTGACTGGGACTTTTCAGCTTGGAAAAGAGGCGACTAAGGGGGGATATGATAGAGGTCTATAAAACCATGAGTGGTGGGGAGAAAGTAAATAAAGAAGTGTTATTTACTCCTACTCATAATACAAGAACAAGGGGCCACCAAATTAAATTAATAGGTAGCCGGTTTAAAAGCAAACAAGTATTTTTTCACGCAATGCACTGTCATCCTCTGGAACTCCTTGCCAGAGGGTGTTGTGAAGGCCAATACTATAATGGGGTTCAAAAGGGAGCTAGATAGATTCATGGAAGATAGGTCCATCAATGGCTATTAGCCAGGAATGGTGTCCCTAGCCTCTGTTTGCCAGAAGCTGGGAATGGGTGATGGGCATGGATCACTTGATGATAACCTGTCTGTTCATTCCCTTTGGGGCACCTGGCATTGGCCACTGTCAGATGGACCTTTGGTCTGACCCAGTATGGCCATTCTTATGTACCCCACAATAGTGAAGCATGCACTTGCTTGTTCCTGTTAATACTGGGAGTTAACATGGCAGATGAGAGAGTACAGCTCCAGCATGGAACAGAAATTGCAATTTTTGTATTTCAAAGGATCACAGGGTGGGAGAAGATCCAAAACACTTGATAAGCAGAGTCAGCAACACAAGGAAGTATGATGTGTCAGAGACAATGAAAGCCCTTAAAAAAGAGCAGCCTCAGGGCAACACAGGAGAAACCAGGGAAAGAGAAAATAGTAGCTAATGGATTGTGGAGGTTTGGCAGAGAAGAGGAAAAGACGACAGAAGTAAAATAGGTAGGGACACTTGGAAGAGAAAGCAATATAACTGGGGAACAGGGCCGGCTCCAGGCACCAGCCCACCAAGTTTGTGCTTGGGGCGGCACCTGGAAGGGGGCGGCGCGGCGCTCTGGCCGCCGGGGGGAGAGCGGAGCCCCGG